>NC_091212.1:1145941-1163441 GCF_040958095.1 Procambarus clarkii | reverse complement strand
AAATCTATGAAAATTCAAATTATCAATACAATCGGAAATATTGAAATAATATCGCAACATAATATAGTGTGGGTTGCTCTTACGTGCAACAGACGGTGCTGTTTTTCAAAAAAGGCATGGTTTTACCTGTCACAAGTGTGGCATCTATACTTATACTCACGAAATGAACGGTACGGTAAACAACATAGCTCAATTGCAATGCAATGTCACAATAACATTTAATAACAATAACATTTAAATATACTTTAAGATATAATCTAGAAGAAAATAAGAACATTGAAACGGTTCATGAACTCGATTTCAATAAAGGACACTATGGGGAACTTTGAAAAACAGTTAATGAGTATAATTAGACAGACTTGTTGCTAGGCAGAGGAGTAAATAATGAGATATATGGCAAATTTTGCAAAATATACGGCACACAAACATTCATACCCAAACAAAGCAAAATGCTAGGTAAGAACAAAGCAGTTGGCCCGTAGGGGAAAGGAGATACCCACAAGACTGGAATACAAGTCATTAACAAGCACACAAGTACTACACCACACAACAACCGCACTACTACCAGAACTGGACGAATCACTACCAAAACAATACATTGCACATCACTACCAAAACAACACAACACAACACAAGCATTGGCAAAGAATTATAGACCAGTTGCACTAACATCCCACATAATAAAATTATTTGAGAGTGATCAGGAGTCAGGTTACTAGTTTTATAGAGACCAATGACCTCCACAATCCAGGCCAACATGGATTTAGAGCAGGAAGATATTGAAATACCTCTTACAGCTATCTCTCATGTCCTCTACTTGTACAGTACAGCTACTTGACCATTACGACAAAATCACTGAGATATGAGATAATGATGACACTAACCTCATCTACTCAGACTCCAACCCACTCATATTAAATAATGATGTAAACAATAAATTAAAAAAAAATCCACTTATTAATGTCAACCAACAAACTCACACTAAACATAGAAAGGACCTACAACATCTTACTTGGGAGCAAATCAAGAAATGCAATTCATCTACAGTTACACAATGTTAACATCAGAAATAAAAAACCAGCGTTGAATGTAATGAAACGCCATTTTCTGGGTGAGACCCGGAGGCTCCCCGGAGCTTTACCGGCTGATATGCTAATGTCAGACTTTGGCATCAGTCATGTGTATGGAGTTCTAGGGCCTACCGGGGACCACGAGCCAGAACCTGGCCCCCTCAGAGAGGCAAGGGGAGCAATGGCCTATAGAAACCCCCGTGTGGTTGGAAGCATTCTATGTCTGCCATCGACCGGGTCAAGCATCCAGAAAGGTAAGCATTCCAAAACAAACCCCTATTCTGGTGAAAATTGCTACCTAAGCCGAACTAGTGGATAGAACTCTTCAACAGAAAACAAGGAAACTAGTATGACGTCATACGTCACCGCGCCGCTGTCTGCGCAGCTCCCCCCTCCCCAGGAGGGGGAAGGGGGAGCCCCAGACCTCCCACGCCGGCTATCCACCCACCAGTTCTGAGGCTGGATGTCAAAACACGCGAAAAACGCCGACCGGAGGGAGGGAGGGTTGCCGGGGAGCCTCCGGGTCTCACCCAGAAAATGGCGTTTCATTACATTCAACGCTGGTTTTCTGGGGGGAGCCCCGTCGGCTCCCCGGAGCTAACTACCCACAGAGGAAGGTCAAAGGGACAAAACCGGGAGGCGGACACCACGCACCCCCCAAGAAGGCGAGACAACTGGCAGCAAATGCCAACCCAAGGCGCCACAGCCCCGAAAATCCTGGGAACACGAGAACCACGAGCAGCAAGGCCCCTGCACGAACACCAAAAATCCATGCCCGAAAGACTGCAAGGCCACGTCGCCCAGATGGCAGCGAGAGCAGCGAAGCCACGAACGCCACAGGCATGAGGGAAGAACACAGGCAGCTTAGCCGCAAGAACACGGCTGACCACCTGGGACACCATCACCCGCGAACCGGGAAGAACAGAACCGGATCAACGCAAAACGCGCTCCGGACCCAAACGCCGTGGCACGCAAACAACAGCGGAGGGCCGCCACTGAACACACAAACGACACCCCCGGCCCGACCAACGAAGCACCAACAAACCCTGGACCCCTCCAGAATGCAGCAGCCCCACCCCGCGCCA
This sequence comes from Procambarus clarkii, assembly GCF_040958095.1. Classification (NCBI taxonomy): domain Eukaryota; kingdom Metazoa; phylum Arthropoda; class Malacostraca; order Decapoda; family Cambaridae; genus Procambarus; species Procambarus clarkii. The sequence continues at coordinate 1,161,286 of NC_091212.1, read as the reverse complement.
GAAAAGATGGAGACTGGTGCCATCAAACAACCAAAACGCTAAAACCGAAGGAGCAAGAAAACTCAGCGAACCGACCCCCAGAGGCAAAGGCCCAAAGGAAAGAGCCGACGAAAAAACACACCGGAACCGAAGGGGCACTACCAACCGAGGAGAAGACAGAGCACGCTGACCAGAGACCAGGATGGTGCAAGCGGCGCACGAACAGGCCGGAGGTGAAACGACGCACAAGACAGCTGACTAACGGTGCAGAAGCAACACCAAGACCGAAAGCAAGCTGAAGCGGCTCCGCCTGCGCTGCACGAAAAGAGGCGACAGTATGTGGCAAGACGACGGCCCCCAACCCCCACTAGAAAACCAAGCCGAGAGTAAACCAAGCCAACAAGAGTAACCACCTAAGAAGGGACAGGAAAAGGAAGGACCGCCAAAATACCCCATACTGCCGCCAAGAGAAGCACGCAGGTGGGACACCTACCACGAAGCCACCCGACCACCAACCGGAGGCAAGACCACAAGGCAGAACATAAGCAGCCCTGACAAGGCCCCCCCGAGCCCAGGAAAAAGGCGGAGCCGCGAGAAGATCTCGGGCGCGACCACCGAAACCCAGGCGGCACAAGGAGATGGAACGTCTGCCGAACAGAAAAACTCCCCAAAGCATGCAAGCCCGCCAGGAGTTCAGAAACGACGGGTCCGACGCGAGACATCGCAAGAACCCCCCCCCCCCCCCCCAAAAAAAAAAAAAAAAAAAAACCGGCAGGGCAGGAAAACCAAAGAAGGCGGAAGGGTCGCCGCCAGAACAGGACCCGAACCAAGGGGCACAAACAACTGCAATAGACCGAGACAAATAAGCACATCACAGGACACAGGCTGACCAACGCCTAAGAAGACACGCAGAACATCCCTGCTGCAGAGGAGGCAGGAAGAAAGAGCAGAAGCACAAAAAACCCCAGGAGAACAACCAGGGGTGGACAATCAGGCAGGGACAAAAACCGCACGCAATCCCCAGGCACAAAACGGCAGCAAAGTGCCACTCCACAACCGGACACAGGAACAAGGACACGCCACCGTGAAACACGGTACCAATGCACACGTGCAGCAGCAGCAGCAACTTGTAAATAGCAACTCCCCTCTGCAAAGGCAGAGAACGGAGCAGGCAGACCCCAGACAGGGCCAACGGAGACACTACAAAAACCTTGCAGGCCCAGAAACCTGCACCAGGCGACCGACGGCGGAGAAACCCCGCTCGATACCTGCTGGATGAGGTACTGGGAGCTCTTTTACACCTGAAGCCCGGTCCAAGGCTAGGCCAGACCGGCCAGAGGATGGCCCACCAGGCAGCTGCTAGGAGCAGTCTACCGGCCCACATACCCCCACAACCAGGACGGGCCGGAACTGCCATACGAAAACAGGCCAGTGCGCCCCGGAAATCCACGGACGAACCAGCAAGAAGGCTTATGCTCGCAAGTAGGTCGTGTAACAAGCACAGACCACTGATGGTAATACAGTGTCCCCCAAAAGTGCCAATAGCACCACTGCACTCCACTGGTACTATCCCGCAAGTTCCACCAGATAGGCGGGACCCAAGAGCCAGAGCTCAAATCCTGCAAGCACAGCCAGGAGCCTCACCAGGTGAGTACAGAACCAACCCTACAACCCCCACACCTCACAACATTAAAAAGGGAGGGTCCCCTGAATGACACCAGCATGGGTTGGACATGCACATGAGGGGGGACAGGAAGGGGTGATAAGGGACAGTCACTGGTGTGCGAACGGTCTCAGTCGTACAAAATATACCTAAATAAAGACAGGTATAGAAACACCGCCGCATCCAGCGCCCGGCCAAAAGACGCCAGACTGCAGTAACTCACCTGGCGAATGGTGGCACGAACTTGACACGACTCAACCGTGCCCAGAAGAACTTGAGAGCACCGCCAGGTGAAGACGCCAGAGCCGGACCCTGCCGGACCCGCAGGAGAACAGGGAGAGGCGAAGGAGGCGGTCCACACCCATGACAGGGAAAACCGCGGTGTCCTTCCCCACAACAGGGAACCAGGACACCCCCGGCGCGAAGGGGCACATACCGCAGCCAGGGAGAAGAACGAGAGGCGAAGCACTGTAGCAAAAAAGGGGCGCAAAACCCCAGCACTGAAACACCGCCCAGACCAAAACAAACTCCACGGCGCATGCGCATAACACGCTGGCCGAACCGCACACCCTCCCTGCGGGAAGGCGCCAGCCAGGACTACTGCACGAGAAAAAGAAGCCAAAAGAGGAAGCAGGAACAAGAAAACCGGCCAAAGAAGCAAAGAGCCCAAAAAGGAATCCAACCGGGCGACAAGCAGCCCAACCGGGCGACAAGCAGCCCAACCGGGCGACAAGCAGCCCAACCGGGCGACAAGCAGCCCAACCGGGCGACAAGCAGCCCAACCGGGCGACAAGCAGCCCAACCGGGCGACAAGCAGCCCAACCGGGCGACAAGCAGCCCAACCGGGCGACAAGCAGCCCAACCGGGCGACAAGCAGCCCAACCGGGCGACAAGCAGCCCAACCGGGCGACAAGCAGCCCAACCGGGCGACAAGCAGCCCAACCGGGCGACAAGCAGCCCAACCGGGCGACAAGCAGCCCAACCGGGCGACAAGTAGCCCAACCGGGCGACAAGTAGCCCAACCGGGCGACAAGTAGCCCAACAGGGCGACAAGTAGCCCAACAGGGCGACAAGTAGCCCAACAGGGCGACAAGTAGCCCAACAGGGCGACAAGTAGCCCAACAGGGCGACAAGTAGCCCAACAGGGCGACAAGTACGAGGAGCCGACAGACGTTCCAATAATGCGGGAAGTAGCGAAAAACCTTCCCGTACCCTCGAGAACACAGAAGCCAACACTAGTCCCGAAGGCACACGAAGGCGCAGGCGCACCCGAGATCAGAAGTCACGCAGAACCCCACCGAACGGGGAAACATGACAAAAACACCGTCCCAAAAAGGGGGGGAGAGGAAACATCCACCCACAGGACGGAACCAACCGACTCAAAGGCCAAGGAACCGAGCCCGGGGAGGGGCCGACGTCCAACAGCACGTACGGCGAGTGGGGAGGAAAGACCCCACTCCGCGTAACCACAAGCCCCGCCTAGAGGGGGATAAAAACCCCCACGGGGTCTAACGGGGCCAAGGCCCCCCCAAGTCAGCCCCTCCCCAGCCCCGGGAACCTACACGACAGGCCCCGGGGCCGAGCCGTGCCCCCAAAGCCCCGGCCGTACCAGAAAACCGGGGCAGCCGTGAAAACACTAAGGAAGGGAGCCCACTGGCAGACTCATACAACACGGCTGGAGGAACAGGCCCAAATGCCCCCGTCACTACCCGGAAGGGGAATTCCCCGAGACTGCCCGAGTCTCAACACCACCAAAAACCCCGCCCCGAACCTACAGACCGTAAGGAACCGGATGCAGGCAGGGTGAACCAGGGGAAAAGACAAGGGGGCGTGGATGGAACCGAAGCAGCCAACACCCCCAAGTCCCAAAACGAACTACAACGGGGCAGCCCCGGGGCTCCCGGGGAGGAAACCACGAGAACGTTGCCACCACCAAGGCTCAAGTGCAACGCCCCTGCTGCCCGCACCCGCTGTGTTAGCACAACTGGGTAACCGAGCCACAACGAGCAACCAAACTCGCAGGACTCCGGGTCGAAGGTGTCACCGACCCCACAGGCAGCAGACGGAGGCAAAACAGAGAGTCACCCAGAGACAAAAGGTGAGAGCAACCCTCAAACTCGCTGGAAGCGAGGGGGGGGCTCTGGGGTCACATCCATCGGACCCGCGCGCCCCCAGGGGTTTCCCAGGGTCCCGAGCGTTTACTTTAAGAGGACTCGCGCTCAGGTAGTCCCAGGCAGGGTACTGCTAACCGGCACCCAAAGCTACCAAACAACTTTCTAAGAGCTGAACCCCCGGGACGTGTACACTCACGGGGACCTAGCAGGGGGCACCACCAGAAAATACTCAGAACACAAGGGACACAAGGGGCAAGAACGAAGGCAGACCCCCCCACCAGGTAAATAAACAAAAGAAAAAGAAAACCCCGCAAGAGGACAGCGTACCCAAGCGGAACAGAGCCGGCCGCTATGATTGGTAAAGACAAGCTGCACAGTACCCCGCGCCCCACCAGTGCAAACACTGCGCCTTACTCTAAGGCGAACAAGGGAGACAGAACCCCCGAGCACACAAAGAGCGGCCGAAAACCAAGCAGTAAACGGCCAAGCAGGGGCAGGACCCAAGGAACTTGTGGAAGGTGACCCCAAGCCCCAAGGGCAGTACTTACAGGGCACCTAGGGAAGGGAACCCTAGGCGCATGCAGCCCGAGTACTGAAGAATCACTCCCGGCTCACGCACCACCTAGAAAACAGACACCAACACTCTAGGTACAGTGCTGAAACAACCACTGGAGCCGGAGCACATAACCATTGCCTATAGCATCAGCCGAAGAACTGGTGGGTGGATAGCCGGCGTGGGAGGTCTGTGGCTCCCCCTTCCCCCTCCTGGGGAGGGGGGAGCTGCGCAGACAGCGGCGCGGTGACGTATGACGTCATACTAGTTTCCTTGTTTTCTGTTGAAGAGTTCTATCCACTAGTTCGGCTTAGGTAGCAATTTTCACCAGAATAGGGGTTTGTTTTGGAATGCTTACCTTTCTGGATGCTTGACCCGGTCGATGGCAGACATAGAATGCTTCCAACCACACGGGGGTTTCTATAGGCCATTGCTCCCCTTGCCTCTCTGAGGGGGCCAGGTTCTGGCTCGTGGTCCCCGGTAGGCCCTAGAACTCCATACACATGACTGATGCCAAAGTCTGACATTAGCATATCAGCCGGTAAAGCTCCGGGGAGCCGACGGGGCTCCCCCCAGAAAAGATGGTAAGTTCCTTGGTCTATACTTAGATCTGCCCGAAACGCTATGAGTGCTAGTTGCTTTACAAGAATGTATAACTTCAAGTCACTGTACTCTCCCCCAATGTACCTTCTTGTATATAAAGAAAAAATAAATAAATAAACAAACACATAATAAATCAATACTTACTAAATTTTGTCCTATTATGTAGCAAAGAAGCAGGTCTACGGAAGGCTTTTCTGTTGAGTTCGAAGCCCAGATTACTCGTGGTCTCTGAAATAAGTTAAGATTATAAGTATAAAATTTATAAAACCAAATAATAAATCCGGTATTGCTCAATTTCAGATGCAGACGTACTGAATGATATATCAGACTGTCAGCATGGTATTCGATCTAGAAGGTCCAGTGTAACGAATTTACTCAGTTTCTATGATCGAGCCACAGAGATCTATAAAGAATTCTGATCAAGAAAGAGATCTAGGGGTGGTTTTAGATAGAAAACTATAACCTGAGGATCATATTAAGAACATTCTGCGAGGGGCCTATGCTACACTTTTTAACTTTAGAATTGCTTTTAAATACATAGGTCAAAAAGTTTTAAAAGTTTTAAAAGTTTTTAAACCTCTCGTGTATCATGAGTGTGGAAAAGCTTCAGATGGTGCATTCAGATGATGAATATTACCTAGTTCCTTCATCTGGGAAGAATGAACACATATTGGTGCATTCGGATGATAAAAACTAACTACTGTAGTTCAATTGATCAACAGACTGTATATCATATGCAGACTGTATGTGGATCTGCAGGCCACTCCAAACAACAGCCTGGTGGACCAAGCTCCACCAGGCCTAAAGCACAAAGTGGTCCACTGGCACCGGCAACTTCAACCATAAATGTTCTCAAAGCTTACTAAAAATGATTGAATTAGACTAGACTACAGCAATCTTAAACTTGTATCTGTTTCCACCAATCTTGTTCAGTACATGCTTCAACTGTTGTAGCTCAGTCGATTTAGGCAGTGTCTGGGATGCTCCCGGACGCAGTTTCAAATCCTCGTCACGGCCCTTGTGGATTTGTTCATTTGATGCATCACGTTATTGTGATCTCTGTGTGTGATGATGTAAGGGCGAAGAGAAAGAACGACCTGTTGACATAGCTCGGGTGCAGGGGGAGGGTTGTGTACAAGCCTGGTTTGTGCCTCGGAGAGGCTATAGGATCCAGTAAGATCGTCCTTCCTTTCCTCCCTAGAATCTGGATGTAGCAGGTGCTCAATTGTCAAAAGTGAAAAAATTTGGTTTGTCTTCCGAATGCACCATATCGGTAAATTTTTTAATAATCTTTTAAAAATAGTAAATGCCACTATTTTTTCAAAATTATTACAAGATCTATTATTCTAATAAGGGTTTGATAAAATACAGTAGACTGCCTACTGGTTTTACCTGTAATAAGGTTTGATACAGATGATTATGGATATATTGAAATGCTCTTATTGTTAAGAAGCAATTTTTTAAAGAGTATTTTGTAATGAGCAGCTCTGAAAATCAGTTGATTACAGATAATTAAGGCAATGTCTGGGATGTTCCCGGACACAGGTCTGAATCCTCATCACGGCCCTTGTGGATTTGTTCATTTGATGCATCACGTTATTGTGATCTGTGTGTGTGATGATGTAAAGGGCGAAGAGGGAGAACGGCCTGTTGACATAGCTCGGGTGCAGGGGGAGGGTTGTGTACAAGCCTGGTTTGTGCCTCGGAGAGGCTATGGGATCCAGTAAGATCGTCCTTCCTTTCCTCCCTAGAATCTGGATGTAGCAGGTGCTCAATTGTCAAAAGTGAAAAATTTGGTTTGTCTTCCGAATGCACCATATCGGTAAATTTTTTAATAATCTTTTAAAATAGTAAATGCCACTATTTTTGCAAAATTATTACGAGATCTATTATTCTATAGAATAATGCATATAAATACGTATATATGCATATAAATAAAAAACAAGTAAATGTAAATAATTTTACCTTGCACCTAGATCCACCAAGCCTGTATGGCGCGCGTTTCAGTACTTCGGAAATCTAGAACTATCTAGAATCTCTAATCTGCAATGAAACAATACATATTATTGCACTTACCAAAACATGGATGAATGTAGAAAATACAGAACTATTAGCTGAATATCAAATAAATGGATTTAATCTATTTCACACAGATAGATATATTAGATATTATATTATATTCCTTTCCTCCCTAGAATCTGGATGTAGCAGGTGCTCAATTGTCAAAAGTGAAAATTTGGTTTATTTAACATACACGCCATAGACAGGCTTGGGAAAAAAAGTTCGTAAAACCCAGGGGCCATAGACGGCTATGAAAATTTTTTTTATATAATTTACAAAAAGTGGCATATGCCACTGATAATATATATTATATAATATAATATACAAAATTATATAATTTTGTATTATATATTATATATTTGTATTATAATTATATATTATAATAATTCACATATTATATAATATACAAAAGGGTGACAGGCAAGAGGCACTGAACTACAGGCTAGTGTCCTTAACTTGTATACCATGCAAGGTGATGGAGAAGATCGTGAGAAAGAACATAGTAACACATCTGGAGAGAAGGGACTTCGTGACAACCATCAACATGGGTTCAGGGAGGGTAAATCTTGCCTTACTGGCTTAATAGAATTCTACAATCAGGTGACAAAGATTAAGCAAGAAAGAGAAGGATGGGCGGACTGCAATTTTTTGGATGTCAAAAAGTTTTGATTCAGTACCCCATAAAAGGCTGATATATAAGCTGGAGTAACTGGTAGGGCACTCCTGTGGATAAGGGAGAACCTAAGCAATGGACAGCAGAGAGTTATAGTGAGGGGTGAGACCTGAGATAGGCGAGAAGGCACCAGTGGAGTCCCACAGGGCTCTATACTCGGACCAATCCTGTTTCTGATATACGTAAATCCTATACCCCAGAGGGTATAGACTCATTCCTCTCAATGTTTGCTAACGACGCCAAAATGATGAGAGGGATTAAGACAGAGGAGGACAGCTTGAGGCTTCAAGAAGACCTAGACAAGCTGCAGGAACTGGTCGAACAAATGGTTGTTAGAGTTTAACCCAAGCATATGCAATGTAATGAAGATAGGTGTAGGGAGCAGGAGACCAGATACAAGATATCATTTTGGGAGATGAAATACTTCAAGAGTCAGAGAGAGAGAAAGACCTGAGGGTTAATATCACGCAATACCTGTCCCCAGAAGCTCATATCAAGAGGATAATATCAGTGGCATATGCCAGATTGGCTAACATAAGAATGGCCTTTAGAAACTTGTGTAAGGAATCCTTTCAGAACTTTGTATACCACATATGTCAGACAATCCTGGAGTATGCGGCTCCAGCATGGAGTCCATATCTAGTCAAGCATAAAACTAAAACTGGAAAAGGTTCAAAGGTTTGCCACCAGACTAGTACCGAACTGAGGGGTATGAGCTACGAGGAGAGACTTAGGGAATTGAACCTTACGTCACAGGGAACAGAAGAGTTAGAGGGGACATGATCACCACATACAAGATTCTCAGAGGAATTGATAAGGTAGATAATAACAGGCTATTTACCAAAAGGGGCACACGCCACTAGGGGACACAGTGGAATCTGAGTGCCCAAATGAGCCACAGAGACTTTAGAAAGAATTTTTTCAGTGTCAGAGTAGTAGACAAATGGAATGCATTAGGAAGTGATGTAGTAGGAGGTTGACTCCATACACAGCTTCAAGTTGTAGATATGATTGAGCCCAGTATCTGGAGGTTTATCTTGAGATGATTTCGTTTTTTTTTTTTTTTAGTTGTCCCCGCGGCCCGGTCCTCGACCAGGCCTCCACCCCCAGGAAGCAGCCTGTGACAGCTGACTAACACCCAGGTATCTATTACTGCTAGGTAACAGGGGCATAGGGTGAAAGAAACTCTGCCCATTGTTTCTCGCCAGCGCCTGGGTCGAACCCAGGACCACAGGACCACAAGTCCCGCGTGCTGTCAGCTCGGCTGACCGACAGTAGGTTCAAGAAACCTGTACATTAGTTGATTTGACAGTTGAGCCAGAGCTCAACCCCCACAAAGCACAAGTAGGTAAGTACAATTAGGTAAGTACACAGAGACAGAGACAGATTCACAGAGGCAGACACACAGAGACAAAGACAGAGACAGACACACAGAAACAAAGACAGAGACAGACACACAAAGGCAAAGACAGAGACAGACACACAGTGGCAGACACACCCCCATCACCCCCTCGATCCGCTAATAACTACATCATCAGGAGGATGTAGCCTACCAAGTAGCCCAGCCCATGGAACAGCTTCCGCATAGTGAGGAGGGGGAGATGAAAATGGTTATAGAAAAGTGAGCTTCAGAGTACAGTTCTCAAACATCGATGGAATTACCAACAAAACAAGTGAACTAGCAGAAAGGGCACGGTAAAAAAAAAACAGATGTAATAGGGCTCACAGAAACAAACTTGTCAGGAGTCATAACAAACGCTATGTTTCTAAAGGATTAATATAGTAAGAAAAGAGATGGAAGGGAGAGGAAGATTGTTCCTGCTGATAAGGAAGGACTTGGAGCTTTGAAGTGATGGAAATCGGGGCTGTGACGGATCAGAGACTAAATAACAGGAACTATGACAATAGGGTGGACACCTAAGATAATAGTGTCAGTCACATACAACCCTCCACTAAATGCAGCAGACCCAGACAGAAGTTCGACAGAAACAACATGGTTACCAATTATAAATATAGAGAAAGCAGCTCCGGTTGCCTGCAGAAATGAATCCAGACTCTAATCATGAGAGATTTCAACCATGGAAATATGGACTGGGAGACTGGGGAACCCCACATGGAAGTGAAGATACATGGAGAGCTAAACTCTTGGAAGTGACAACAAGGAACTTCTGAACTAACATGTCAAGGGACTCACAAGAATGAGAGGGAATGACGAACCAGCTAGACTAGACTTGAAATTCACCTGGAATGAGTAAGGACATAAGGGAAGTAAAATTTGAAGCCCCCATAGAAATGAGTGACTCACAGTGTATTGACAATTTGAGTATCTGGTGGAGGTTAGGGATAACCTATCCAAGGATGGTTTTGGAAGGGAAAAGGACTAAATTACGAAGAGGAAAAGATGACGAGATGAGAAACTTCATAATGGGAATATCATGGAAAACAGAATTCAGAGAAAAGGACTGTACAGGATATGTTGGATTATATCACTCAGAAGTGTCAGGAGGCTGCAGACAGGTTTATCCCGGCTCTAATAAGAGAAATATGGAAAGCAACAGAAGAATCCGTGGTTCAATCAGAAATGTTACGGTAGCGATAGCAATTGAGTAAAAGAACATGAAGTAAACTACAGGAATAACGAACACCAGAGAGTGGGGAGAGATACCAGAGGTCCAGAAATGAGTACCTCAATGTGAGGAAAGAAGCAGAGAGAGACAGTATGAAAATGACATCGCGAGTAAAGCTAAGACTCAACCAAAACTGCTCCACAGCCACATCAGAGGGAAAACAGCAGGGAAGGAAGTGATGAAACTGAGAAAATACTGAGAAAAACCATCAGTGAAGTGATGAAACTGAGAAAATGAGAGAACAGATACACAGAGAATGACAAGAAGATATGTGAAAAATTCAACATGAGATTCCAGGAGGTCTTCACAATAGAACAAGGAGAATTCACTGCACTAATTGAGGAGGCAAACCAAGCAACGTTGGAGGAATTTTACCTCCCCAGTGATGAGGTCAAAAGTAATCTGTTGGAACTGAATGTGACAAAGGCTGTCGGGCCTGACAGAATTTCACCATGGATACTAAAAGAAGGTGCAGAGGGACTAAGTGTGCCACTCTCAATGGTATATAACAGGTCACTGGAAACAGGAGACCTACCGGAAAGCTGGAAGACAGCTAATGTAGTCCCAATATACAAAAAAGGTGACAGGCAAGAGGCGCTGAACTACAGGCCAGTTTCTTTAACTTGTATACCATGCAACGTGATGGAGAAGACCTTGAGGAAAAGGCCTGTAGAGCCTCTGGAGGAATGAAATAGCTTTGTAATACACCACCAGCATGGGTTCAGAGATGGTAAATCGTTCTTCACAGGTTTAATAGACTTTTATGGCCAAGTAACACAAATCAGGCAAGAAATAAGAGTGGGCAGACTGCATTTTCTTGGACTGTCAGAAAGCCTTTGACACAGTACCTCACACAAGGCTGTTACAAAAGTTAGAGCAACAGGTAGGACTAAAAGGTAAGGTGCTCCAGTGGATAAGGGAGTATCTAAGCAACAGGAAGCAGCGAGTAACTGTGAGGGGGGAGACATCAGAGTGGCGAGATCACCAGCGGAGTCCCACAGGGCTCTTACTTGGACCCATCCTGTTTCTAATATATGTAAACGACCTTCCAGGGAGCATAGAATCGTTCCTCTCAATGTTTGCGGATGATACCAAAAATATGAGAAGAACCAAGTCAGATGAAGATAGTCAGAGACTACAGGACGACCTAGACAAACTGGTGGAAAAGTCTAGAAAGTGGCTATTAAGTTCAACTCAGGAAAGGGTAAAGTAATGAAAGTAGGCGAAGGGAGCAGAAGGCTAAACACAATGTACCATTCTTGGAGGGGATATCCTGCAAGAGTCAAATAGAGAGAAAGATTTGGGGGTTGATATCACACCAAACATGTCCCCAGAGGCTCACATCAAAAGGATATCATCAGCGGCATATGCTAGACTGGCTAACATAAGAACTGCCTTTTGAAAGTTGTGTAAGGAATAGTTTAGGATCTTGTATACCACTTATATAAGACCAATACTGAAGTATGCAGCAGCTACAGCCTGGAGTCCATACCTAGTTAAACACAAGACCAAAGTTAGAGAAGATTCTGAGGCATGCCAACTAGACTAGTCCCGGAACTGAGAGGTATGAGGAAAGGCTGAGGAAGCTGAACCTCACATCCCTGGAAAACAGAAGAGTAACGGGAGTTAATATATTCACCTACAAAATTCTCAGGGGAATGGACAAGCATGATGGACAAAGACAAACCCTTTTGCATGGGTGGAACACGAACAACGGGACACAGGTGGAAACTTAGTACCCAAACGAGCCACAGAGACAGAGCAGTTAACAATGGAATGCATTAAACAGTGATGTGGTGAATGCTGACTCCATGAAACAGTTTCAAATGTCAAATGATAGAGCCCATTAGGCTAAGGAATATGTACACCAATTGATTTGACTGGAGAGGCGGGACGAAAGAGCCAGAGCTCAACTCCCACAAGCACAACTAGGTGAGTACAACAAGGTGAGTACACAGAGACATACACACAGAGACAGAGACAGACACACAGAGACAAACATTCCGTAAAGGGTCCGGTAGCTTGGTGGACAGAGCGCTGGACTCATAATTCTGTGACCCGGGTTTGATTTCCTGGACTAAGCAGAGGCAAATGGGCCGAGTTTCTTTCACCCTTTCTTTCTATCACCCCGGTCGAGCGGACAGCATGCTGGACTTGTGATCCTCTGGTCCCGGGTTCCGATCCCGGGCGCGGCGAGAAACATTGGGCAGAGTTTCTTTCACCCTATGCTCCTGTTACCTAGCAGTAAAATAGGTACCTGGATGTTAGTCAGCTGTCACGGTCTGCTCCTGGGGGTGAGGCCTGGTCGAGGACCGGGCCGCGGGGACACTAAAAAAGCCCCGAAATCCTCTCAAGATACCTCAAGATAACCCTGATGCCCATGTACCTTGCAGTAAATATGTACCTGGGAGTTAGACAGCGTTACGGGCTGCTTCCCTGGGTGTGTTTGAGTGAAAAAAAAGTTAGCTAGTAGTAGTAAACAGTTGACTGATTGAGAGTTGAGAGGCGGCTGAAGGAGAATACAACTAGGTGAATATACACGGAGACAGACACACAGGTCACAACAGAGACAGACACCTCACCAAGAGCCAAAGCTCAACCCCCGCAAGCACAATTAGGTGAGTACACAGATGTCGTGCCGATTTTCAAGAAAGGTGATAGGGAGGAAGCACTTAAACTATAGACCTGATCACTGACAAGCATCCCCTGTACAATATGGAAAGAATAACTAGGCTAATACTGGTTGCACACCTAGAGAACATTAGGTTTGTAAACAAACATCAACATGGGTTCTGGAAAGGGAAATCGTGCCTAACAACCTTTTGGAATTCTGTGATAAAATAACGAAGATAAGCAAGACAGAGAAGGTTGGGCAGACTGCATATTTTTGGACTGCCAAAAAGCCTTTGATACAGTACCGCACATGAGACTTCTATTCCAACTTGAGAAACAGGCAGGAGTAGGAGGAAAGGCTCTAGCATGGGTAAGGAAACTATCTAACAGGAAGGAGCCAGAGAGTTACGGTAAGGGGCGAGATGTCGGGACTGTCGAACAGTAACTAGTGGAGTACCACAAGGATCGGTGCTGGGACCAATTCCTATTTCTAATAAACGTTAATGACATGTTTACAGGAGTAGAATCCTACATGTCTATGTTCGCAGATAACTCAAAGTTGATGAGAAGAGCTTGTGGCAGATGAGGATGTAGGATCCTCCAAGAGGACTTGAACAGGTTGCAGAGATGGTCAGAGAAATGGCTACTGGGGTTCAACACGAGCAAATGTAAAGTTAAGGAAATGCGATTAGGTGATAGGAGACCAAGGGGACAGTACACAATGAAGGGAAAACTGTCTACCTGTGACGACGCGAGAAAGAGACCTGGGCGTGGACGTCAACACCTAATCTATCTCCTTAGGCACATATAAATAGAATATCGACAGCAGCGTACTCTACACTGGCAAAAGTTAGAACATCATTCAGACACGTAAGTAAGGAGGCATTTAGGGCACTTTACACTGCCTAACATGAGGCCAGTCTTGAGTATGCCGCCCTATCATGGAGTCCCCACCCTGCATGAAACACATAGGGAAAACTGCGAAAAGGTTCACAAGTTTGCAACGCGACTCGTCCCAGCGTTACGAGAGATGAGGTATGAAGAGCGCATGAAGGAACCTGAGCCTTACGACACTAGAACAAAGAAGGGAGAGGGGGGATATGATAGGAACGTATAAAATATTTAGGGGGATTGACAGAGTGGAAATAGACTAAATGTTCACACGGAACAAGAAGAAGAACGAGGGGACATGGGTGGAAGCTGGAAATCAGATGAGTCACAGAGATGTTAGGAAGTTTTCTTTTAGCGTGAGACTAGTGAGAAAATGGAGTACACTTAAGGAGCTGGAAGTGGGAGCAAATTCTATTCATAATTTTAAAACTAGATATGATAGGGAAATAGAACCGGAGTCATTGCTGTAAACAACCGATGGCTAGAAAGGCGGGATCCAAGAGTCAGTGCTCGATCCTGCAGGTACAAATAGGTGAGTACAGAAATAGACACGAAGAGACACAGAGACAGACACACAGAGACAGACACACAGAGACAGACATACAGAGACACAGAGACAGACACAAGAGCCAGACACACAGAAACAGACACACAGAGATAGACACAAAGAGACACAGAGAAAACAGAGACAGACACACAAAGAAACAGAGACAGACACACAAAGACACAGAGACAGACACACAAAGACACAGAGACAGACACAAGAGACAGACACACAGAAACAGACACACAGAAACATACACACATAAACAGACACACAGAGACAGACACAGAGAGACAGACACAGAGAGACAGACACAGAGAGACAGACACAGAGAGGACACAGAGACAGACACACAAAGATCCAAAGACACAGAGACAGACACACAAAGACACAGAGACAGACACACAGAGACAGACACACAGGGGGGTCTTGTGGCCCCCCCAGACATAGGGGCCTCGTAGCCTGGTGGATAGCGCGCAGGACTCGTAATTCTGTGGCGCGGGTTCCGATCTCGCACGAGGCAGAAATAAATGGGCAAAGTTTCTTTCTTCCTGAATGTCCCTGTTACCTAGCAGTAAATAGGTACCTGGTAGTTAGTCAGCTGTCACGGGCTGCTTCCTGGGGTATATGTGTGTATGTGTGTGTGTGTGGTGTTGGTGTGGTTGTGGGGAAAAAAGTAGTTAGTAAACAGTTGATAGACAGTTGAGAGGTGGGCCGAGAGAGCAAAGCTCAACCCCGCAAAAACTACTAGGTGAAATACAACTAGGTGAATACACAGAGACAGACACAGTCTGGTAGCTGAGTGGACAGTGCGCAGGACTCGTAATTCTGAGGCCCGGGTTCGATTCCCGGATCAGGCAGAAACAAATGGGCAAAGTTTCTTTCACCCTGAATGCCCCCTGTTACCTAGCAGAAATAGGTACCTGGGAGTTAGACAGCTGTTACGGAGCTGCTTCCCTAGGGTGTGTGTTTGTGTGTAGGAAAAAATAGTAGTTAGTAACAGTTGATTGACAGTTTGAGAGGC
>NC_091212.1:1100941-1140941 GCF_040958095.1 Procambarus clarkii | reverse complement strand
GATGGAGAAGATTGTGAGAAGAAATCTAGTAACACATCTGGAGAGAAGGGACTTCGTGACAAATCGCCAACATGGGTTCAGGGAGGGTAAATCTTGCCTTACTCGCTTAATAGAATTCTACGATCAGGTGACAAAGATTAATCAAGAAAGAGAAGGCTGGGCAGACTGCATTTTTTTGGACTGTCGGAAAGCCTTTGATACAGTCCCCCGTAAGAGGCTGGTACATAAACTGGAGAGACAGGTAGGAGTAACTGGTAAAGTGCTCCAGTGGATAGGGGAATACCTAAGCAATAGGAAGCAAAGCGTTACAGTGAGGGGTGAGACCTCAGATTGGCGTGGTCACCAGTGGAGTCCCACAGGGCTCTGTACTCGGTCCTATCCTGTTTCTGGTATACGTGAACGATCTCTCGGAGGGTATAGACTCATTCCTCTCAATGTTTGCTGATGATGCCAAAATTATGAGAAGGATTAAGACAGAGGACGACTCCTTGAGGCTTCAAGAAGATCTGGACAAACTAAAGGAATGGTCGAACAAATGGTTGTTAGAGTTTAATCCAAGCAAATGTAATGTAATAAAGATAGGTGTAGGGAGCAGGAGGACAGTTACAAGGTATCATTTGGGAGAAGAAATTCAACACGAGTCAGAGAGAAAGAAAAACCTGGGGGTTGATATCACGCCAGACCTGTCCCCTGAAGCCCATATCAAGAGGATAACATCAACAGCATATGCAAGGTTGGCTAACATAAGAACGACATTTAGACACTTGTGCAAAGAATCATTCAGAACTTTGAATACCACCTATGTCAGACCATTTTTGGAGTATGCAGCCCCAGCATGGAGTCCATATCTAGTCAAGCATAAGACCAAACTGGAAAAAGTTCAAAGGTTTCCCACCAGACTAGTACCCGGGCTGAGAGGTATGAGCTACGAGGAGAGACTACGGGAATTAAACCTCACGTTGCTAGAAGACAGAAGAGTTAGGGGTGATATGATCACCACATACAAGATTCTCAGAGGAATTGACAGGATCTTCTTCGGTTATCTTGAGATGATTTCGGGGCTTTTTAATGTCTGAGCGGCCCGGTCCTCGACTAGGCCTCCACCCCCAGGAAGCAGCCCGTGACAGCTGACTAACACCCAGGTACCTATTTTACTGCTAGGTAACAGGAGCATCGGGTGAAAGAAACTCTGCCCATTGTTTCTCGCCGGCGCCTGGGATCGAACCCAGGACCACAGGATCACAAGTCCAGCGTGCTGATAGATAGATAAAGACGGGCTATTTAACACAAGGGGCACACGCACTAGGGGACACAGGTGGAAACTGAGTGCCCAAATGAGCCACAGAGATATTAGAAAGAACTTTTTTAGTGTCAGAGTGGTTGACAAATGGAATGCATTAGGAAGTGATGTGGCGGAGGCTGACTCCATACACAGTTTCAAGTGTAGATATGATAGAGCCCAATAGGCTCAGGAACCTGTACACCTGTTGATTGGTCGGTTGAGAGGCGGGACCAAAGAGCCAGAGCTCAACCCCCGAAAGTGCAAATAAGTGAGTATAGGTGAGTACACAGAGACAGACACACAGAGACAGTGACACATAGAGACAGTGACACACAGAGACAGTGACACACAGAGACAGTGACACACAGAGACAGTGACACACAGAGACAGTGACACACAGAGACAGTGACACACAGAGACAGTGACACACAGAGACAGACACACAGAGACAGTGACACATAGAGACAGTGACACACAGAGACAGTGACACACAGAGACAGTGACACACAGAGACGGTGACACACAGAGACGGTGACACAGAGACACAGTGACACACAGACACAGTGACACACAGAGACAGTGACACACAGAGACAGTGACACAGACACAGAGACAGTGACACACAGAGAGGGTGACACACAGACACAGTGACACACAGAGACAGTGACACACAGAGACAGTGACACACAGAGACGGTGACACACAGACACAGTGACACACAGAGACAGTGACACAGACACAGAGACTGTGACACACAGAGACAGTGACACACAGAGAGGGTGACACACAGAGACAGTGGCACACAGAGACAGTGACACAGAGAGAGAGTGACATACAGAGACAGTGACACATAGAGACAGTGGCACACAGAGACAGTGGCACACAGAGACAGTGACACACAGAGACAGTGACACACAGAGACAGTGACACATAGAGACAGTGGCACACAGAGACAGTGACACACACAGAGACAGTGACACACAGAGGCAGTGACACACAGATACAGTGACACACAGAGACAGTGACATACAGAGACATGCAGTGACACATAGAGACAGTGACACACACAGAGACAGTGACACACGGAGACGGTGACACACAGAGAAAGTGACACACGGAGACAGTGACACACAGAGACAGTGATACACAGAGACCGTGACACACAGAGAGACAGTGACACACACAGAGACAGTGACACACAGAGGCAGTGACACACAGAGACAGTGACAGACAGAGACAGTGACACACAGAGACAGTGACACACGGAGACAGTGACACACAGAGACCGTGACACATAGAGACAGTGACACACACAGAGACAGTGACACACACAGAGACAGTGACACACAGAGACAGTGACACCCAGAAACAGTGACACACAGAGATGGTGACACACAGAGACAGTGACACACAGAGACAGTGACACAAACACAGAGACAGTGACACACAGAGACAGTGACACACAGAGACGGTGACACACAGAGACAGTGACACACAGAGACGGTGACACATAGAGACAGTGACACACACAGAGACAGTGACACACAGAGACAGTGACACAGAGAGACAGTGACACACAGAGACAGTGACACACAGAGACAGTGACACACAGAGACAGTGACACACAGAGACAGTGACACACAGAGACAGTGACACATAGAGACAGTGACACACAGAGACAGTGAGACACAGAGACAGTGACACAGACACAGACACAGTGACACACAGAGACAGTGACACCCAGAAACAGTGACACACAGAGATGGTGACACACAGAGACAGTGACACACAGAGACAGTGACACTGTCACGTGGGGGTGGGCGGTCCGGGGCTCTGCTAACACTCGGCTGCTAGGGGCTCAAAGGCCCAAATACTCAGCCCCTCCGACTCCCTGGATTCACCGGAGTCTCCTTGGTCACACAAGAGAGGACCAACAATGCCCACCTCCGCAGGTCTTTGCTTCCACCACAAAGGGGTGCCACTGATTCACCCTGGAAGCCCTTCAGTCAAACACGGGGAAACTGCTGTTAACAGTTCCGGCCTAGACCCGTGGGGGAGTGAAGGAAGACTCAGGCTTACCTATAACCATAACCTCCCTGAGTCTTGCCTGCCAGACAAAAAAGTTTGCAGGAACTCCTTTCCCGCCTGTCTTCTCTATCTTCCTCTTAGCAAGGTCGCCAGCTGGGTTATTATATCTACACCCCAGCAATGCAGTTCAGTGGGTGTATTATATATTGTTTGTAGCCAGAAATGTATGCTCATAGAGAAATATCATAAATGGAGGCACACTCAAACACAGTAATAAAATGTGTGGATTTACTGATGCAAATTACATGAACACACACACACAATCACAAGTAATACATGAATATGGAATATGGATAATGAGTCTGGAGATCGTTAGCCTCTTCTTCCACGACCTCCAACACTCCTTCAACTGGGCAGGAAGACAGGAGTCTCACACTCTCACAGGAGGGCCTCTTCACCACGTCGGCGCCTCTTCTTCACTGTCTTGCCATCCATACACACTGTCCTCTCTGACAGTCCTGGACTCAAGCTGCCTTTCAGCCTATTCTACTATTAAAGTAATCAAGTCTTGCTGCCACATACACAAGTAAATATTGTGGCCTAACTAGCCTACTCATACAAGGGGTAATGGGAGGGAAAATGATCTACCTTACATTCCTGGCTCACGACGCCTGTCCCTCGATGGTGTGAGGTTCCCACTCTTCCTTGGGTCGATCCTTGACGATCCAGGACGTTCCACAGGTCCTCAGGTGTCGTGAAGCCTTCGCGTCGTCGCCGTTCCAATCCCTGAGATTCAGCTGCCCCAATCCTGGTTCATCGATGGGCGCTGAGCTAATCACTATTTTTCCCCACACTCGCCTCTCCCACAGGGCGTTGCTCCTTGTCCTAGGCACGGTGTCGTCCTTCCTAGATCCTCAGTGGATGTGACCCCAGTCACAGCTAGGCCTGCTCGCCCACCTTCCAGACCTCAACGTCCAGCCAGCGGCGCCGCCCAGCGTCGTCGCCGACTATTTTCCAAGTTTGGCACTTCTCTGCTCACTGAACTTGGTTCCTCTTTTGCTTCCCAGAAGCGCAGGGTCTCCAATAACTATGATGGGCTGCGATGGCCAGCTCACTCCACTGAACAAGGCTTGCAGAGCCTCCAATCCTTGAGAGCAGACCGAGGCGCGTCCTGTCGCTTCCAAGGTCAGATCCACTCTGACGTTGGCGCCGCCCGGGGCACTCGGTGACGTTATTACGGGCCCTGATTGGTCGCCCGCGACCTACGTCGGCCAATCCGCGATCGGCAATGTCCCTTCCAAAAGGTCATATCTGCCGTAGGGGATACCGTTTCATTTTATAACAGGGCGCCAATTTTCCTTTATTTACAACTTAAAATATAACTTCCTTCCCTTAACTGGCAGCCGGTCTGGTCGCCACATATATCATTAGACTCCCTAAACCTCAGAGAATCAGTAGGGAGAGCTGATATGACTCTTTAAGCCGGCAAACGAAAGAAATAGGAGAGGGCACCGTAACGACACACAGAGACAGTGACACACAGAGACAGTGACACACAGAGACGGTGACACACAAATACAGTGACACACAGAAACAGTGACACAAACACAGAGACAGTGACACACAGAGACAGTGACACACAGAGACGGCGAAACACAAAGACAGTGACACACAGAGACAGTGACATACAGAAACAGAGACACACAGAGACAGTGACACACAGAAACAGTGACACACAGAGACAGTGACACACAGAGATAGTGATACACAGAGACGGTGACACACAGACAGTGACACACAGAGACAGTGACACACAGAAACAGTGACACACAGAGACAGTGACACACAGAGACAGTGACACACAGAAACAGTGACACAGACACAGTAACACACAGAGATAGTGACACACAGAGACGGTGACACACAGAGATAGTGACACACAGAAACAGTGACACACAGAGACAGTGACACACAGAGACAGTGACACAGACACAGTGACACACCGAGATAGTGACACACAGAGACGGTGACACACAGAGATAGTGACACACAGAAACAGTGACACACAGAGACAGAGACACACAGAAACAGTGACACACAGAGATAGTGACACACAGAGACGGTGACACACAGAGACAGTGACACACAGAGACAGTGACACACAGAGACAGTGACACACAGACTCTCTCTCTCTCTCTCTCTCTCTCTCTCTCTCTCTCTCTCTCTCTCTCTCTCTCTCTCTCTCTCTCTCTCTCTCTCTCTCTCTCTCTCTCTCTCTCTCTCTCTCTCTCTCTCTCTCTCTCTCTCTCTCTCCCTCTCTCTCTCTCTCTCTCTCTCTCTCTCTCTCTCTCTCTCTCTCTCTCTCTCTCTCTCTCTCTCTCTCTCTCTCTCTCTCTCTCTCTCTCTCTCTCTCTCTCTCTCTCTCTCTCTCTCTCTCTCTCTCTCTCTCTCTCTCTCTCTCTCTCTCTCTCTCTCTCTCTCTCTCTCTCTCTCTCTCTCTCTCTCTCCCTCTCTCTCCCTCTCCCTCTCTCCCCCTCTCTCTCTCTCTCTCTCTCTCCCTCTCTCTCCCTCTCTCTCTCTCTCTCTCTCTCTCTCTCTCTCTCTCTCTCTCTCTCTCTCTCTCTCTCTCTCTCTCTCTCTCTCTCTCTCTCTCTCTCTCTCTCTCTCTCTCTCTCTCTCTCTCTCTCTCTGCCCCCCTCCTGGCAAACCCTATCAAGACATAGTAAGAACAGGGACAAACATGGCACTGGGGGACTTCTAAGAGAACAGGGAAAAGTCAGTGTGACCAAATGATGGAAGTGTTTGCCCTGGTTTTGGAGGATATCAGAAGGGAGATGCAGGATATGAATAATACAATAAGCAACCTGCAAAGCGAGCTGACAGCAGCAAAAGAGGAGATTAAAACACTTAAAGAGAACAATACTGAGACGGAGGCTCAGATAATCATCCAAAGAGAAGATGAAAATGGTTCTTTGGAAGGGACTGCAATAGTACAAGCAACATTTGCGGAAATGATAAAAAAGAACAAGGAAGTAATGTCCACAGTGAGGGAGGTAGCCATGAAAGCAGCCACCTCGCAGGAGGCAGCAAAGGCCACTAGTCAGCTGCTGGAAAGAAAAAGATCAGTGGTAGTTGTGGGTAATAAAGAGCAGGAAGGCTCTAATAGGACAGAATGGAATGATAAGGACAGAGCAGCAGCGAATGAAATACTAAGGAGGCTCGAGATGGAAGGGACTGAACATAGAATTGAGAAGGTTTTGAGGATGCGCTGGTACAACAAGGGCAGAGACCATGTGTTAAGGATAGTGTTTGCAAACGAGACCACAAAGGAAAAAATTCTAACAAGGAAGTTCTAACCTGCAATATGTGGTAGAATTCTCTAAGAGAGAACAGCGTCTCTCGCTAGTAGGAATGGATCTGGACTACTAATCATGGGGGATTTAAACCACGGGAAGATTGATTGGGAGAACAGAGACCGGCATGGAGGACCAGATACATGGAGAGCTAAGCTGCTGGATGCGGCAACAAGAAACTTTCTTAGCCAGCATATCAAGGGACCGACAAGAATGAGAGGGGAGGATGAACCAGCTATGCGTGATCTGATATTTACCCTTAATGAGTGGGATATAAGGGAGGTTAAGATGGAAGCACCCCTTAAGAATGAGTGATCACAGTGTATTGATCTTTGAGTACTTGGTAGAGCTAGGACTTATCTCCCCCCAAAAAAAAACTAGAAAACAAAAGACTGGCATACCGAAAGGGGAATTACCAGGTGAAGAGAAGTTTCCTGAGGGATATACCATGGGACACAGACCTCAGAGCTAAGTCGATACAAGACATGATGGACTATGTCACCCAAAAGTATCAGGAGGCAGTAAACAGATTTATCCCGGCCCAAAGGGAAAAATCCGAGAAGCAAAAGAAGAATCCATGCTTTAACAGGGCGTGTATGGAAGCAAAGGCACTGAACAAAAGGGCGTGGAGGAACTTCCGAAATAACAGAACACCAGAAAGCAGAGAGAGATACCAGAGAACCAGGAATGAGTATGTTAGTGTGAGAAGGGAAGCAGAGAAAAATTATGAAAATGATATAGCAAACAAAGCCAAGACCGATCCAGAGCTACCACTGTCACATCAGGAGGAAAACATCAGTGAAAGAACATGTAATGAAACTAAAAACAGGCGAGGACAGGTATACAGAGAATGACAAAGAGGTGTGTGAGGAACTCAACAAGAGGTTCCAGGAGGACTTCACAATAGAACATGGTGAGGTCACTGCGCTAGGAGAGGGGGCAGTAAACCAGGCGGCCTTGGAAGGGTTCGAAATTACGAGAGATGAGGTCAAGAGACACCTGATGGATCTGGATGTGAGAAAGGCTGTTGGTCCAGACAGGATCTCACCATGGGTATTGAAAGAGTGTGCAGAGGTACTCTGCTTGCCACTCTCCATAGTGTATAGTAGGTCACTGGAGACGGGAGACCTACCAAAAATATGCAAGGCGGCTAATGTGGTCCCAATATACAAAAAGGGTGACAGACAAGAGGCACTGAACTACAGGCCAGTGTCCTTAACTTGTATACCATGCAAAGTGATGGAGAAGATTGTGAGAAGAAATCTAGTAACACATCTGGAGAGAAGGGACTTCGTGACAAATCGCCAACATGGGTTCAGGGAGGGTAAATCTTGCCTTACTGGCTTAATAGAATTCTACGATCAGGTGACAAAGATTAATCAAGAAAGAGAAGGCTGGGCAGACTGCATTTTTTTGGACTGTCGGAAAGCCTTTGATACAGTCCCCCGTAAGAGGCTGGTACATAAACTGGAGAGACAGGTAGGAGTAACTGGTAAAGTGCTCCAGTGGATAGGGGAATACCTAAGCAATAGGAAGCAAAGCGTTACAGTGAGGGGTGAGACCTCAGATTGGCGTGGTCACCAGTGGAGTCCCACAGGGCTCTGTACTCGGTCCTATCCTGTTTCTGGTATACGTGAACGATCTCTCGGAGGGTATAGACTCATTCCTCTCAATGTTTGCTGATGATGCCAAAATTATGAGAAGGATTAAGACAGAGGACGACTCCTTGAGGCTTCAAGAAGATCTGGACAAACTAAAGGAATGGTCGAACAAATGGTTGTTAGAGTTTAATCCAAGCAAATGTAATGTAATGAAGATAGGTGTAGGGAGCAGGAGGACAGTTACAAGGTATCATTTGGGAGAAGAAATTCAACACGAGTCAGAGAGAAAGAAAAACCTGGGGGTTGATATCACGCCAGACCTGTCCCCTGAAGCCCATATCAAGAGGATAACATCAACAGCATATGCAAGGTTGGCTAACATAAGAACGACATTTAGACACTTGTGCAAAGAATCATTCAGAACTTTGAATACCACCTATGTCAGACCATTCTTGGAGTATGCAGCCCCAGCATGGAGTCCATATCTAGTCAAGCATAAGACCAAACTGGAAAAAGTTCAAAGGTTTCCCACCAGACTAGTACTCGGGCTGAGAGGTATGAGCTACGAGGAGAGACTACGGGAATTAAACCTCACGTTGCTAGAAGACAGAAGAGTTAGGGGTGATATGATCACCACATACAAGATTCTCAGAGGAATTGACAGGATCTTCTTCGGTTATCTTGAGATGATTTCGGGGCTTTTTAATGTCTGAGCGGCCCGGTCCTCGACTAGGCCTCCACCCCCAGGAAGCAGCCCGTGACAGCTGACTAACACCCAGGTACCTATTTTACTGCTAGGTAACAGGGGCATCGGGTGAAAGAAACTCTGCCCATTGTTTCTCGCCGGCGCCTGGGATCGAACCCAGGACCACAGGATCACAAGTCCAGCGTGCTGATAGATAGATAAAAACGGGCTATTTAACACAAGGGGCACACGCACTAGGGGACACAGGTGGAAACTGAGTGCCCAAATGAGCCACAGAGATATTAGAAAGAACCTTTTTAGTGTCAGAGTGGTTGACAAATGGAATGCATTAGGAAGTGATGTGGTGGAGGCTGACTCCATACACAGTTTCAAGTGTAGATATGATAGAGCCCAATAGGCTCAGGAACCTGTACACCTGTTGATTGGTCGGTTGAGAGGCGGGACCAAAGAGCCAGAGCTCAACCCCCGAAAGTGCAAATAAGTGAGTATAGGTGAGTACACAGAGACAGACACACAGAGACAGTGACACATAGAGACAGTGACACACAGAGACAGTGACACACAGAGACAGTGACACACAGAGACAGTGACACACAGAGACAGTGACACACAGAGACAGTGACACACAGAGACAGTGACACACAGAGACAGACACACAGAGACTGACACAGAGACAGTGACACACAGAGACAGTGACACACAGAGACAGTGACACACAGAGACGGTGACACACAGAGACGGTGACACAGAGACACAGTGACACACAGACACAGTGACACACAGAGACAGTGACACACAGAGACAGTGACATAGACACAGAGACAGTGACACACAGAGAGGGTGACACACAGACACAGTGACACACAGAGACAGTGACACACAGAGACGGTGACACACAGACACAGTGACACACAGAGACAGTGACACAGACACAGAGACTGTGACACACAGAGACAGTGACACACAGAGAGGGTGACACACAGACACAGTGAGACACAGAGACAGTGACACACAGAGACAGTGACACACGGAGACAGTGACACACAGAGACCGTGACACATAGAGACAGTGACACACACAGAGACAGTGACACACACAGAGACAGTGACACACAGAGACAGTGACACAGAGAGAGAGTGACATACAGAGACAGTGACACATAGAGACAGTGGCACACAGAGACAGTGGCACACAGAGACAGTGACACACAGAGACAGTGACACACAGAGACAGTGACACATAGAGACAGTGGCACACAGAGACAGTGACACACACAGAGACAGTGACACACAGAGGCAGTGACACACAGAGACAGTGACACACAGAGACAGTGACACACAGAGCAGTGACACACAGAGACCGTGACACACAGAGACAGTGACACACAGAGACAGTGACACACAGAGACAGTGACACACAGATACAGTGACACACAGAGACAGTGACATACAGAGACATGCAGTGACACATAGAGACAGTGACACACACAGAGACAGTGACACACGGAGACGGTGACACACAGAGACAGTGACACACGGAGACAGTGACACACAGAGACAGTGATACACAGAGACCGTGACACACAGAGACAGTGACACACACAGAGACAGTGACACACACAGAGACAGTGACACACAGAGGCAGTGACACACAGAGACAGTGACACACAGAGACAGTAACACACAGAGACAGTGACACACGGAGACAGTGACACACAGAGACCGTGACACATAGAGACAGTGACACACACAGAGACAGTGACACACACAGAGACAGTGACACACAGAGACAGTGACACCCAGAAACAGTGACACACAGAGATGGTGACACACAGAGACAGTGACACACAGAGACAGTGAAACAAACACAGAGACAGTGACACACAGAGACAGTGACACACAGAGACGGTGACACACAGAGACAGTGACACACAGAGACGGTGACACATAGAGACAGTGACACACACAGAGACAGTGACAAACACAGAGACAGTGACACACAGAGACAGTGACACAGAGAGACAGTGACACACAGAGACAGTGACACACAGAGACAGTGACACACAGAGACAGTGACACACAGAGACAGTGACACACAGAGACAGTGACACATAGAGACAGTGACACACAGAGACAGTGAGACACAGAGGCAGTGACACAGACACAGACACAGTGAGACACAGAGACAGTGACACCCAGAAACAGTGACACACAGAGATGGTGACACACAGAGACAGTGACACACAGAGACAGTGACACCCAGAAACAGTGACACACAGAGATGGTGACACACAGAGACAGTGACACACAGAGACAGTGACACTGTCACGTGGGGGTGGGCAGTCCGGGGCTCTGCTAACACTCGGCTGCTAGGGGCTCAAAGGCCCAAATACTCAGCCCCTCCGACTCCCTGGATTCACCGGAGTCTCCTTGGTCACACAAGAGAGGACCAACAATGCCCACCTCCGCAGGTCTTTGCTTCCACCACAAAGGGGTGCCACTGATTCACCCTGGAAGCCCTTCAGTCAAACACGGGGAAACTGCTGTTAACAGTTCCGGCCTAGACCCGTGGGGGAGTGAAGGAAGACTCAGGCTTACCTATAACCATAACCTCCCTGAGTCTTGCCTGCCAGACAAAAAAGTTTGCAGGAACTCCTTTCCCGCCTGTCTTCTCTATCTTCCTCTTAGCAAGGTCGCCAGCTGGGTTATTATATCTACACCCCAGCAATGCAGTTCAGTGGGTGTATTATATATTGTTTGTAGCCAGAAATGTATGCTCATAGAGAAATATCATAAATGGAGGCACACTCAAACACAGTAATAAAATGTGTGGATTTACTGATGCAAATTACATGAACACACACACACAATCACAAGTAATACATGAATATGGAATATGGATAATGAGTCTGGAGATCGTCAGCCTCTTCTTCCACGACCTCCAACACTCCTTCAACTGGGCAGGAAGACAGGAGTCTCACACTCTCACAGGAGGGCCTCTTCACCACGTCGGCGCCTCTTCTTCACTGTCTTGCCATCCATACACACTGTCCTCTCTGACAGTCCTGGACTCAAGCTGCCTTTCAGCCTATTCTACTATTAAAGTAATCAAGTCTTGCTGCCACATACACAAGTAAATATTGTGGCCTAACTAGCCTACTCATACAAGGGGTAATGGGAGGGAAAATGATCTACCTTACATTCCTGGCTCACGACGCCTGTCCCTCGATGGTGTGAGGTTCCCACTCTTCCTTGGGTCGATCCTTGACGATCCAGGACGTTCCACAGGTCCTCAGGTGTCGTGAAGCCTTCGCGTCGTCGCCGTTCCAATCCCTGAGATTCAGCTGCCCCAATCCTGGTTCATCGATGGGCGCTGAGCTAATCACTATTTTTCCCCACACTCGCCTCTCCCACAGGGCGTTGCTCCTTGTCCTAGGCACGGTGTCGTCCTTCCTAGATCCTCAGTGGATGTGACCCCAGTCACAGCTAGGCCTGCCCGCCCACCTTCCAGACCTCAACGTCCAGCCAGCGGCGCCGCCCAGCGTCGTCGCCGACTATTTTCCAAGTTTGGCACTTCTCTGCTCACTGAACTTGGTTCCTCTTTTGCTTCCCAGAAGCGCAGGGTCTCCAATAACTATGATGGGCTGCGATGGCCAGCTCACTCCACTGAACAAGGCTTGCAGAGCCTCCAATCCTTGAGAGCAGACCGAGGCGCGTCCTGTCGCTTCCAAGGTCAGATCCACTCTGACGTTGGCCCGGGGCACTCGGTGACGTTATGGCGGGCCCTGATTGGTCGCCCGCGACCTACGTCGGCCAATCCGCGATCGGCAATGTCCCTTCCAAAAGGTCATATCTGCCGTAGGGGATACCGTTTCATTTTATAACAGGGCGCCAATTTTCCTTTATTTACAACTTAAAATATAACTTCCTTCCCTTAACTGGCAGCTGGTCTGGTCGCCACATATATCATTAGACTCCCTAAACCTCAGAGAATCAGTAGGGAGAGCTGATATGACTCTTTAAGCCGGCAAACGAAAGAAATAGGAGAGGGCACCGTAACGACACACAGAGACAGTGACACACAGAGACAGTGACACACAGAGACAGTGACACACAGAGACAGTGACACACAGAGACGGTGACACACAAATACAGTGACACACAGAAACAGTGACACAAACACAGAGACAGTGACACACAGAGACAGTGACACACAGAGACGGCGAAACACAAAGACAGTGACACACAGAGACAGTGACATACAGAAACAGAGACACACAGAGACAGTGACACACAGAAACAGTGACACACAGAGACAGTGACACACAGAGATAGTGATACACAGAGACGGTGACACACAGACAGTGACACACAGAGACAGTGACACACAGAAACAGTGACACACAGAGACAGTGACACACAGCTAGGCCTGCCCGCCCACCTTCCAGACCTCAACGTCCAGCCAGCGGCGCCGCCCAGCGTCGTCGCCGACTATTTTCCAAGTTTGGCACTTCTCTGCTCACTGAACTTGGTTCCTCTTTTGCTTCCCAGAAGCGCAGGGTCTCCAATAACTATGATGGGCTGCGATGGCCAGCTCACTCCACTGAACAAGGCTTGCAGAGCCTGGTGGCACTGGAGGTACTGTCGTGCCTCAGCGTGCCTCTGGCAATGATCTTTAATGAGTCACTTATGTCAGGAGAATTGCCCAGTTGCTGGAAGAAGGCAAATGTCGTGCCGATCTTCAAGAAAGGAGATAGGGAGGAGGCACTTAACTACAGACCTGTATCACTGACAAGCATCCCCTGTAAAATACTGGAAAGAATAATTAGGCTACGACTGGTTGCACACCTGGAGAACATTAGGTTTGTGAACAAACATCAACATGGGTTCTGGACAGGGAAATCGTGCCTAACAAACCTTCTGGAATTCTATGATAAAATAACGAGGATAAGACAGGACAGAGATGGTTGGGCAGACTGCATATTTCTGGACTGCCAAAAAGCCTTTGATACAGTACCGCACATGAGACTGCTGTTCAAGCTCGAGAGGCAGGCGGGGGTGGGGGGAAAGGTCCTAGAATGGATAAGGAACTACCTAACAGGAAGGAGCCAAAGAGTTACGGTAAGGGGCGAGAAGTCGGACTGGCGAACAGTAACAAGTGGAGTACCACAAGGATCGGTGCTGGGACCAATTCTATTTCTTGTATATGTTAACGACATGTTTACAGGCGTAGAGTCCTACATGTCGATGTTTGCGGATGATGCAAAGTTGATGAGAAGAGTTGTGACAGATGAGGATTGCAGGATCCTCCAAGAGGACCTGAACAGATTGCAGAGATGGTCAGAGAAATGGCTACTAGAATTCAACACGAGCAAATGTAAAGTTATGGAAATGGGACTAGGAGATAGGAGACCAAAGGGACAGTACACAATGAAGGGGAACAGCCTACCTGTAACGACGCGTGAAAGAGACCTGGGGGTGGACGTAACACCTAATCTATCTCCTGAGGCACATATTAATAGGATAACGACAGCAGCGTACTCTACACTGGCAAAAGTTAGAACATCATTCAGAAACCTAAGTAAGGAGGCATTTAGGGCGCTTTACACTGCCTACGTAAGGCCAGTCTTAGAGTATGCCGCCTCATCATGGAGTCCCCATCTGAAGAAGCATATAATGAAACTGGAAAAGGTTCAGAGGTTTGCAACGAGACTCGTCCCAGAGCTACGAGGGATGGGGTATGAAGAGCGCCTGAGGGAACTGTGCCTTACGACACTAGAAAGAAGAAGGGAGAGGGGGGACATGATAGGAACGTATAAGATACTCAGAGGAATTGACAGAGTGGACATAGACGAAATGTTCACACGGAATAGTAACAGAACGAGAGGACATGGATGGAAGCTTGAAACTCAGATGAGTCACAGAGATGTAAGGAAGTTTTCTTTTAGCGTGAGAGTAGTGGGGAAATGGAATGCACTTCAGGAACAGGTTGTGGAAGCAAATACTATTCATAATTTTAAAACCAGGTATGATAGGGAAATGGGACAGGAGTCATTGCTGTAAACAACCGATGCTCGAAAGGCGGGATCCAAGAGTCAATGCTCGATCCTGCAAGCACATATAGGTGAGTACATATAGGTGAGTACACAGAGACAGTGACACACAGAAACAGTGACACAGACACAGTGACACACAGAGATAGTGACACACAGAGACGGTGACACACAGAGATAGTGACACACAGAAACAGTGACACACAGAGACAGTGACACACAGAGACAGTGACACAGACACAGTGACACACCGAGATAGTGACACACAGAGACGGTGACACACAGAGATAGTGACACACAGAAACAGTGACACACAGAGACAGAGACACACAGAAACAGTGACACACAGAGATAGTGACACACAGAGACGGTGACACGCAGAGACAGTGACACACAGAGACAGTGACACACAGAGACAGTGACACACAGACTCTCTCTCTCTCTCTCTCTCTCTCTCTCTCTCTCTCTCTCTCTCTCTCTCTCTCTCTCTCTCTCTCTCTCTCTCTCTCTCTCTCTCTCTCTCTCTCTCTCTCTCTCTCTCTCTCTCTCTCTCTCTCTCTCTCTCTCTCTCTCTCTCTCTCTCTCTCTCTCTCTCTCTCTCTCTCTCTCTCTCTCCCTCTCTCTCTCCCTCTCTCTCTCTCTCTCTCTCTCTCTCTCTCTCTCTCTCTCTCTCTCTCTCTCTCTCTCTCTCTCTCTCTCTCTCTCTCTCTCTCTCTCTCTCTCTCTCTCTCTCTCTCTCTCTCTTTCTCTGCCCCCCTCCTGGCAAACCCTATCAAGACATAGTAAGAACAGGGACAAACATGGCAGTGGGGGACTTCTAAGAGAACAGGGAAAAGTCAGTGTGACCAAATGATGGAAGTGTTTGCCCTGGTTTTGGAGGATATCAGAAGGGAGATGCAGGATATGAATAATACAATAAGCAACCTGCAAAGCGAGCTGACAGCAGCAAAAGAGGAGATTAAAACACTTAAAGAGAACAATACTGAGACGGAGGCTCAGATAATCATCCAAAGAGAAGATGAAAATGGTTCTTTGGAAGGGACTGCAATAGTACAAGCAACATTTGCGGAAATGATAAAAAAGAACAAGGAAGTAATGTCCACAGTGAGGGAGGTAGCCATGAAAGCAGCCACCTCGCAGGAGGCAGCAAAGGCCACTAGTCAGCTGCTGGAAAGAAAAAGATCAGTGGTAGTTGTGGGTAATAAAGAGCAGGAAGGCTCTAATAGGACAGAATGGAATGATAAGGACAGAGCAGCAGCGAATGAAATACTAAGGAGGCTCGAGATGGAAGGGACTGAACATAGAATTGAGAAGGTTTTGAGGATGCGCTGGTACAACAAGGGCAGAGACCATGTGTTAAGGATAGTGTTTGCAAACGAGACCACAAAGGAAAAAATTCTAACAAGGAAGTTCTAACCTGCAATATGTGGGAGAATTCTCTAAGAGAGAACAGCGTCTCTCGCTAGTAGGAATGGATCTGGACTACTAATCATGGGGGATTTCAACCACGGGAAGATTGATTGGGAGAACAGAGACCCGCATGGAGGACCAGATACATGGAGAGCTAAGCTGCTGGATGCGGCAACAAGAAACTTTCTTAGCCAGCATATCAAGGGACCGACAAGAATGAGAGGGGAGGATGAACCAGCTATGCGTGATCTGATATTTACCCTTAATGAGTGGGATATAAGGGAGGTTAAGATGGAAGCACCCCTTAAGAATGAGTGATCACAGTGTATTGATCTTTGAGTACTTGGTAGAGCTAGGACTTATCTCCCCCCAAAAAAAAACTAGAAAACAAAAGACTGGCATACCGAAAGGGGAATTACCAGGTGATGAGAAGTTTCCTGAGGGATATACCATGGGACACAGACCTCAGAGCTAAGTCGATACAAGACATGATGGACTATGTCACCCAAAAGTATCAGGAGGCAGTAAACAGATTTATCCCGGCCCAAAGGGAAAAATCCGAGAAGCAAAAGAAGAATCCATGCTTTAACAGGGCGTGTATGGAAGCAAAGGTACTGAACAAAAGGGCGTGGAGGAACTTCCGAAATAACAGAACACCAGAAAGCAGAGAGAGATACCAGAGAACCAGGAATGAGTATGTTAGTGTGAGAAGGGAAGCAGAGAAAAATTATGAAAATGATATAGCAAACAAAGTCAAGACCGATCCAGAGCTACCACTGTCACATCAGGAGGAAAACATCAGTGAAAGAACATGTAATGAAACTAAAAACAGGCGAGGACAGGTATACAGAGAATGACAAAGAGGTGTGTGAGGAACTCAACAAGAGGTTCCAGGAGGACTTCACAATAGAACATGGTGAGGTCACTGCGCTAGGAGAGGGGGCAGTAAACCAGGCGGCCTTGGAAGGGTTCGAAATTACGAGAGATGAGGTCAAGAGACACCTGATGGATCTGGATGTGAGAAAGGCTGTTGGTCCAGACAGGATCTCACCATGGGTATTGAAAGAGTGTGCAGAGGTACTCTGCTTGCCACTCTCCATAGTGTATAGTAGGTCACTGGAGACGGGAGACCTACCAAAAATATGCAAGGCGGCTAATGTGGTCCCAATATACAAAAAGGGTGACAGACAAGAGGCACTGAACTACAGGCCAGTGTCCTTAACTTGTATACCATGCAAAGTGATGGAGAAGATTGTGAGAAGAAATCTAGTAACACATCTGGAGAGAAGGGACTTCGTGACAAATCGCCAACATGGGTTCAGGGAGGGTAAATCTTGCCTTACTGGCTTAATAGAATTCTACGATCAGGTGACAAAGATTAATCAAGAAAGAGAAGGCTGGGCAGACTGCATTTTTTTGGACTGTCGGAAAGCCTTTGATACAGTCCCCCGTAAGAGGCTGGTACATAAACTGGAGAGACAGGTAGGAGTAACTGGTAAAGTGCTCCAGTGGATAGAGGAATACCTAAGCAATAGGAAGCAAAGCGTTACAGTGAGGGGTGAGACCTCAGATTGGCGTGGTCACCAGTGGAGTCCCACAGGGCTCTGTACTCGGTCCTATCCTGTTTCTGGTATACGTGAACGATCTCTCGGAGGGTATAGACTCATTCCTCTCAATGTTTGCTGATGATGCCAAAATTATGAGAAGGATTAAGACAGAGGACGACTCCTTGAGGCTTCAAGAAGATCTAGACAAACTAAAGGAATGGTCGAACAAATGGTTGTTAGAGTTTAATCCAAGCAAATGTAATGTAATGAAGATAGGTGTAGGGAGCAGGAGGACAGTTACAAGGTATCATTTGGGAGAAGAAATTCAACACGAGTCAGAGAGAAAGAAAAACCTGGGGGTTGATATCACGCCAGACTTGTCCCCTGAAGCCCATATCAAGAGGATAACATCAACAGCATATGCAAGGTTGGCTAACATAAGAACGACATTTAGACACTTGTGCAAAGAATCATTCAGAACTTTGAATACCACCTATGTCAGACCATTCTTGGAGTATGCAGCCCCAGCATGGAGTCCATATCTAGTCAAGCATAAGACCAAACTGGAAAAAGTTCAAAGGTTTCCCACCAGACTAGTACCCGGGCTGAGAGGTATGAGCTACGAGGAGAGACTACGGGAATTAAACCTCACGTTGCTAGAAGACAGAAGAGTTAGGGGTGATATGATCACCACATACAAGATTCTCAGAGGAATTGACAGGATCTTCTTTGGTTATCTTGAGATGATTTCGGGGCTTTTTAATGTCCCAGCGGCCCGGTCCTCGACTAGGCCTCCACCCCCAGGAAGCAGCCCGTGACAGCTGACTAACACCCAGGTACCTATTTTACTGCTAGGTAACAGGGGCATCGGGTGAAAGAAACTCTGCCCATTGTTTCTCGCCGGCGCCTGGGATCGAACCCAGGACCACAGGATCACAAGTCCAGCGTGCTGATAGATAGATAAAGACGGGCTATTTAACACAAGGGGCACACGCACTAGGGGACACAGGTGGAAACGGAGTGCCCAAATGAGCCACAGAGATATTAGAAAGAACTTTTTTAGTGTCAGAGTGGTTGACAAATGGAATGCATTAGGAAGTGATGTGGTGGAGGCTGACTCCATACACAGTTTCAAGTGTAGATATGATAGAGCCCAATAGGCTCAGGAACCTGTACACCTGTTGATTGGTCGGTTGAGAGGCGGGACCAAAGAGCCAGAGCTCAACCCCCGAAAGTGCAAATAGGTGAGTATAGGTGAGTACACAGAGACAGACACACAGAGACAGTGACACATAGAGACAGTGACACACAGAGACAGTGACACACAGAGACAGTGACACACAGAGACAGTGACACACAGAGACAGTGACACACAGAGACAGTGACACACAGAGACAGTGACACACAGAGACGGTGACACACAGAGACGGTGACACACAGACACAGTGACACACAGAGACAGTGACACACAGAGACAGTAACACACAGAGACAGTGACACAGACACAGAGACAGTGACACACAGAGAGGGTGACACACAGACACAGTGACACACAGAGACATTGACACACAGAGACAGTGACACACAGAGACGGTGACACACAGACACAGTGACACACAGAGACAGTGACACAGACACAGAGACTGTGACACACAGAGACTGTGACACACAGAGACAGTGACACACAGAGAGGGTGACACACAGACACAGTGACACACAGAGACAGTGACACACAGAGACAGTGACACACGGAGACAGTGACACACAGAGACCGTGACACATAGAGACAGTGACACATACAGAGACAGTGACACACACAGAGACAGTGACACACAGAGACAGTGACACAGAGAGAGAGCGACATACAGAGACAGTGACACACAGAGACAGTGGCACAGAGACAGTGACACACAGAGACAGTGACACACAGAGACAGTGACACACAGAGACAGTGACACATAGAGACAGTGGCACACAGAGACAGTGACACACACAGAGACAGTGACACACAGACGCAGTGACACACAGAGACAGTGACACACAGAGACAGTGACACACAGAGACAGTGACACACAGAGACCGTGACACACAGAGACAGTGACACACAGAGACAGTGACACACAGAGACAGTGACACACAGAGACAGTGACACACAGAGACAGTGACACACAGAGACAGTGACATACAGAGACATGCAGTGACACATAGAGACAGTGACACACACAGAGACAGTGACACACAGAGACAGTGACACACGGAGACGGTGACACACAGAGACAGTGACACACAGAGACAGTGATACACAGAGACCGTGACACACAGAGACAGTGACACACACAGAGACAGTGACACACACAGAGACAGTGACACACAGAGGCAGTGACACACAGAGACAGTGACACACAGAGACAGTGACACACAGAGACAGTGACACACGGAGACAGTGACACACAGAGACCTTGACACATAGAGACAGTGACACACACAGAGACAGTGACACACACAGAGACAGTGACACACAGAGACAGTGACACAGAGAGAGAGTGACATTCAGAGACAGTGACACATAGAGACAGTGACACACAGAGACGGTGACACACAGAGACAGTGACACACAGAGGCAGTGACACACAGAGACAATGACACACAGAGACAGTGACACACAGAGACAGTGACACACAGAGACAGTGACACACAGAGACAGTGACACACAGAGACAGTGACACACAGAGACAGTGACACACAGAGACAGTGACACATAGAGACAGTGGCACACAGAGACAGTGACACACAGAGACAGTGACACATAGAGACAGTGGCACACAGAGACAGTGACACACACAGAGACAGTGACACACAGACGCAGTGACACACAGAGACAGTGACACACAGAGACAGTGACACACAGAGACAGTGACACACAGAGACCGTGACACACAGAGACAGTGACACACAGAGACAGTGACACACAGAGACAGTGACACACAGAGACAGTGACACACAGAGACAGTGACATACAGAGACATGCAGTGACACATAGAGACAGTGACACACACAGAGACAGTGACACACAGAGACAGTGACACACGGAGACGGTGACACACAGAGACAGTGACACACAGAGACAGTGATACACAGAGACCGTGACACACAGAGACAGTGACACACACAGAGACAGTGACACACACAGAGACAGTGACACACAGAGGCAGTGACACACAGAGACAGTGACACACAGAGACAGTGACACACAGAGACAGTGACACACGGAGACAGTGACACACAGAGACCTTGACACATAGAGACAGTGACACACACAGAGACAGTGACACACACAGAGACAGTGACACACAGAGACAGTGACACAGAGAGAGAGTGACATTCAGAGACAGTGACACATAGAGACAGTGACACACAGAGACGGTGACACACAGAGACAGTGACACACAGAGGCAGTGACACACAGAGACAATGACACACAGAGACAGTGACACACAGAGACAGTGACACACAGAGACAGTGACACACAGAGACAGTGACACACAGAGACAGTGACACACAGAGACAGTGACACATAGAGACAGTGGCACACAGAGACAGTGACACACAGAGACAGTGACACATAGAGACAGTGACACACAGAGACAGTGACACACAGAGACAGTGGCACACAGAGACAGTGACACACAGAGACAGTGACACATAGAGACAGTGACACACAGAGACAGTGACACACAGAGACAGTGACATAGACACAGACACAGTGAGACACAGAGACAGTGACACACAGAGACAGTGACACACAGAGACGGTGACACACAGAGACAGTGACACACAGAGACGGTGACACATAGAGACAGTGACACACACAGAGACAGTGACACACACAGAGACAGTGACACACAGAGACAGTGACACACAGAGACAGTGACACACAGAGACAGTGGCACACAGAGACAGTGACAAACAGAGACAGTGACACATAGAGACAGTGACACACAGAGACAGTGACACACAGAGACAGTGACATAGACACAGACACAGTGAGACACAGAGACAGTGACACCCAGAAACAGTGACACACAGAGATGGTGACACACAGAGATAGTGACACACAGAGACAGTGACACACAGAGATAGTGACACACAGAGACAGTGATACACAGGGACAGTGACACACAGAGACAGTGACACACAGAGACGGTGACACAAATACAGTGACACACAGAAACAGTGACACAAACACAGAGACAGTGACACACAGAGACAGTGACACACAGAGACGGCGAACCACAAAGACAGTGACACACAGAGACAGTGACATACAGAAACAGTGACACACAGAGACAGTGACACACAGAAACAGTGACACACAGAGACAGTGACACACAGAGATAGTGATACACAGAGACGGTGACACACAGAGACAGTGACACACAGAGACAGTGACACACAGAAACAGTGACACACAGAGACAGTGACACACAGAGACAGTGACACACAGAAACAGTGACACACAGAGACAGTGACACACAGAGACAGTGACACACAGAAACAGTGACACAGACACAGTGACACACAGAGATAGTGACACACAGAGACGGTGACACACAGAGATAGTGACACACAGAAACAGTGACACACAGAGACAGTGACACACAGAGACAGTGACACAGACACAGTGACACACCGAGATAGTGACACACAGAGACGGTGACACACAGAGATAGTGACACACAGAAACAGTGACACACAGAGACAGTGACACACAGAAACAGTGACACACAGAGATAGTGAAACACAGAGACGGTGACACACAGAGACAGTGACACACAGAGACAGTGACACACAGAGACAATGACACACAGAGACAGTGACACACTGAGACAGTGACACACAGAGACAGTGACACACAGAGATAGTGACACACAGAGACAGTGACACACAGAAACAGTGACACAGACACAGTGACACACACAGAGATAGTGACACACAGAGACGGTGACACACAGAGACAGTGACACACAGAGACAGTGACACACAGAGACAGTGACACACAGAGACAGTGACACACAGAGACAGTGACACACAGAGACAGTGACACACAATGACGGTGACACACAGAGACAGTGACACACAGAAACAGTGACACCGTCACAGAGACACAGTCAGACTTACGTTACAAATATAGCAGACATCTAAAATGTCCACTCACGTTACAGGTGTAGTTCGTTGTCATGTGATGAATATTTTATTCTCAACATGAACAACGTGATGATATATGTTATGCAACAAACTAGTGCGTCTTAAAACAAGCCAGTTTCCTACAATGGTTGTTTAATCGTCTAACTCTAACATAAGGTGTTGTTGTTGTTTGGGTGAAAGAATGAGGCCCTTCAGTCTCCTCAGACCAATCCACAAGTCGACTCAAGAGTGCAGACTCTTTATAAAGGATGACCTCCAGGTAGGGAAGACTATTGTCAACGAGTGGCAACAGTTGCTAATGAGAAAGGCATGTCAATGACCGCCATCGGCAGAGGACTTGAACGATAAACGTCGTTTTGTTGGGCCAAGAAAAACCTCTCCCGAAGATCAGCAAATTCTTGAACGAATATGACTTCTTTCTGACTTTTTGATAATGAATGTATATAATAACCATGTGATGTTTGGTTTACCATCTTATAAATATGAAGGCACATTACATGCGGTGTTACCGTAATGTATGATACTGCAGTATATTACTGGACATTGTTTGATGGACTGTACCAGAAATTGTTATATTTACGTTCACATTTAATAGTCAATAATCACTGCTGTCTGCCACTAACATTCTTCAATTTGGCCCTTAACATTCTAGGTTTCGCACTGTGCATCCAGATACCTTTAATGGCAGTTTATCCGTGATGGCAACATAAAGGGAGACTGACGATTGTATTCAAGAATTCGATGGTCTTCTTCGGAAGAGGTTTTTCTTGGCCCAACAAACCAACGTTTGTCGTTCAAGTTCCCGGACTCTTCCCACCGCCTGCAACACAGTC
This sequence comes from Procambarus clarkii, assembly GCF_040958095.1. Classification (NCBI taxonomy): domain Eukaryota; kingdom Metazoa; phylum Arthropoda; class Malacostraca; order Decapoda; family Cambaridae; genus Procambarus; species Procambarus clarkii. Next base: position 1,116,924 of record NC_091212.1, on the reverse strand, counting down.
TAACAGTTGGCTTTGCTATTCCCTGTCCTCAACCGATCGCGGCGATTGACATGCCCCAATCATAACAACTATTGCCACTCGTTGAGAACAGCCTTTCCTTCCTGGAGTTCATCCTTGATAGAGAGTCAGCACTTTGGAGTTAACTCGTGGATTGGTCTGGGGAGAGTGATGGGCCACAGTCTTTCACCTAAACGATAACACTTTCTACTGCAGCTTGATGGTTCAACAGCCACTGTAGAAAACTGCCTTGGTTTAAGAATCCCTAGTTTGTCGAATAACATGAATCATCATGAAGTCCATTTTGAGTATAAGATATTCACCGCATAACAACGAATTATATGCGTAATATGATCAGACATTTCACATGTACTACCTTGCTCTACCTTGCGCAATGCAAGGTATATGTCTGCAATATTTGTAACATATGTCTGTCTCTCTCTGTGTATCTGTCTCTGATTGTCGGTTTCTGTGTCTCTGTGTGCCTGTCCCTGTGTGTGTCTGTCTCTGTGATTCTGTGTCTCTGTGTGTCTGTCTTTGTGTGTCTGTCTCTGTGTGTTTGTGTCTCTATGTGTCTGTCTCTGTGCGTCTGTCGCTTTGTGTCTGTCTCTGTGTGTCTGTCTCTGTGTGTCTGTCTCTGTGTGTCTGTCTCTGTGTGTCTGCCTCTGTGTGTCTGTCTCTGTGTGTCTGTCTCTGTGTGTCTGTCTCTGTGTGTCTGTCTCTGTGTGTCTGTCTCTGTGTGTCTGTCTCTGTGTGTCTGTCTCTGTGTGTCTGTCTCTGTGTGTCTGTCTCTGTGTCTCTGTGTGTCTGTCTCTGTGTCTCTGTGTGTCTACCTCTGTGTGTCTGTCTCTGTGTGTCTGTCTCTGTATTCACCTAGTTGTATTCACCTAGTTGTGCTTGCGGGGGTTGAGCTTTGCTCTTTCGGCCCGCCCCTCAACTGTCAATCAACTGTTACTAACTACTATTTTTTCCTACACACAAACACACACCCTAGGAAGCAGCTCCGTAACAGCTGTCTAACTCCCAGGTACCTATTTACTGCTAGGTAACAGGGGGCATTCAGGGTGAAAGAAACTTTGCCCATTTGTTTCTGCCTGGTCCGGGAATCGAACCCGGGCCTCAGAATTACGAGTCCTGCGCACTGTCCACTCAGCTACCAGACTGTGTCTGTCTCTGTGTCTCTGTGTATTCACCTAGTTGTATTCACCTAGTAGTGTTTGCGGGGGTTGAGCTTTGCTCTCTCGGCCCACCTCTAAACTGTCTATCAACTGTTTACTAACTACTTTTTTTCCCCCACACCACACCACACCACACACACACACATACACACATACCCCAGGAAGCAGCCCGTGACAGCTGACTAACTACCAGGTACCTATTTACTGCTAGGTAACAGGGACATTCAGGAAGAAAGAAACTTTGCCCATTTATTTCTGCCTCGTGCGAGAATCGAACCCGCGCCACGGAATTACGAGTCCTGCGCGCTATCCACCAGGCTACGAGGCCCCTATGTCTGGGGGGCCACAGACCCCCCCTGTGTGTCTGTCTCTCTGTGTCTGTCTCTGTGTGTCTGTTTATGTGTGTATGTTTCTGTGTGTCTGTTTCTGTGTGTCTGTCTCTTGTGTCTGTCTCTGTGTCTCTGTATGTCTGTCTCTGTGTGTCTGTCTCTGTGTCTCTGCGTGTCTATTTCTGTAGTCACCTATTTGTACCTGCAGGATCGAGCACTGACTCTTGGATCCCGCCTTTCTAGCCATCGGTTGTTTACAGCAATGACTCCGGTTCTATTTCCCTATCATATCTAGTTTTAAAATTATGAATAGAATTTGCTCCCACTTCCAGCTCCTTAAGTGTACTCCATTTTCTCACTAGTCTCACGCTAAAAGAAAACTTCCTAACATCTCTGTGACTCATCTGAGTTTCCAGCTTCCACCCATGTCCCCTCGTTCTTCTTCTTTTCCGTGTGAACATTTAGTCTATTTCCACTCTGTCAATCCCCCTAAATATTTTATACGTTCCTATCATATCCCCCCTCTCCCTTCTTTGTTCTAGTGTCGTAAGGCTCAGTTCCTTCATGCGCTCTTCATACCTCATCTCTCGTAACGCTGGGACGAGTCGCGTTGCAAACTTGTGAACCTTTTCCAGTTTCCCTATGTGTTTCATCAGGTGGGGACTCCATGATAGGGCGGCATACTCAAAGACTGGCCTCATGTAGGCAGTGTAAAGTGCCCTAAATGCCTCCTTACTTACGTGTCTGAATGATGTTCTAACTTTTGCCAGTGTAGAGTACGCTGCTGTCGATATTCTATTTATATGTGCCTAAGGAGATAGATTAGGTGTTACGTCCACGCCCAGGTCTCTTTCTCGCGTCGTCACAGGTAGACAGTTTCCCTTCATTGTGTACTGTCCCCTTGGTCTCCTATCACCTAATCGCATTTCCTTAACTTTACATTTGCTCGTGTTGAACCCCAGTAGCCATTTCTCTGACCATCTCTGCAACCTGTTCAAGTCCTCTTGGAGGATCCTACATCCTCATCTGCCACAGCTCTTCTCATCAACTTTGAGTTATCTGCGAACATAGACATGTAGGATTCTACTCCATTAAACATGTCATTAACGTTTATTAGAAATAGAATTGGTCCCAGCACCGATCCTTGTGGTACTCCACTAGTTACTGTTCGACAGTCCGACATCTCGCCCCTTACCGTAACTCTCTGGCTCCTTCCTGTTAGATAGTTCCTTACCCATGCTAGAGCCTTTCCTCCTACTCCTGCCTGTTTCTCAAGTTGGAATAGAAGTCTCATGTGCGGTACTGTATCAAAGGCTTTTTGGCAGTCCAAAAATATGCAGTCTGCCCAACCTTCTCTGTCTTGCCTTATCTTCGTTATTTTATCACAGAATTCCAAAAGGTTTGTTAGGCACGATTTCCCTTTCCAGAACCCATGTTGATGTTTGTTTACAAACCTAATGTTCTCTAGGTGTGCAACCAGTATTAGCCTAGTTATTCTTTCCAGTATTGTACAGGGGGATGCTTGTCAGTGATACAGGTCTATAGTTAAGTGCTTCCTCCCTATCACCTTTCTTGAAAATCGGCACGACATCTGTGTACTCACCTAATTGTGCTTGCGGGGGTTGAGCTTTGGCTCTTTGGTGAGGTGTCTGTCTCTGTGTGACTCTGTGTGTCTGTCTCCGTGTATATTCACCTAGTTGTATTCTCCTTCAGCCCGCCTCTCAACTCTCAATCAGTCAACTGTTACTAACTACTAGCTAACTTTTTTTTCACTCAAACACACCCAGGAAGCAGCCCGTAACAGCTGTCTAACTCCCAGGTACCTATTTACTGCAAGGTAACATGGGCATCAGGGTTATCTTGAGGTTATCTTGAGAGGATTTCGGGGCTTTTTTTAGTGTCCCCGCGGCCCGGTCCTCGACCAGGCCTCCACCCCCAGGAAGCAGACCGTGACAGCTGACTAACATCCAGGTACCTATTTTACTGCTAGGTAACAGGAGCATAGGGTGAAAGAAACTCTGCCCAATGTTTCTCGCCGGCGCCCGGGATCGAACCCGGGACCAGAGGATCACAAGTCCAGCATGCTGTCCGCTCGACCGGGGTGATAGAAAGAAAGGGTGAAAGAAACTCGGCCCATTTGCCTCTGCTTAGTCCAGGAATCAAACCCGGGTCACAGAATTATGAGTCCAGCGCTCTGTCCACCAAGCTACCGGACCCTTTACGGAATGTTTGTCTCTGTGTGTCTGTCTCTGTCTCTGTGTGTATGTCTCTGTGTACTCACCTTGTTGTACTCACCTAGTTGTGCTTGTGGGAGTTGAGCTCTGGCTCTTTCGTCCCGCCTCTCCAGTCAAATCAATTGGTGTACATATTCCTTAGCCTAATGGGCTCTATCATTTGACATTTGAAACTGTTCATGGAGTCAGCATTCACCACATCACTGTTTAATGCATTCCATTTGTTAACTGCTCTGTCTCTGTGGCTCGTTTGGGTACTAAGTTTCCACCTGTGTCCCGTTGTTCGTGTTCCACCCATGCAAAAGGGTTTGTCTTTGTCCATCATGCTTGTCCATTCCCCTGAGAATTTTGTAGGTGAATATATTAACTCCCGTTACTCTTCTGTTTTCCAGGGATGTGAGGTTCAGCTTCCTCAGCCTTTCCTCATACCTCTCAGTTCCGGGACTAGTCTGTTGGCATGCCTCAGAATCTTCTCTAACTTTGTCTTGTGTTTAACTAGGTATGGACTCCAGGCTGTAGCTGCTGCATACTTCAGTATTGGTCTTATATAAGTGGTATACAAGATCCTAAACTATTCCTTACACAACTTTCAAAAGGCAGTTCTTATGTTAGCCAGTCTAGCATATGCCGCTGATGATATCCTTTTGATGTGAGCCTCTGGGGACATGTTTGGTGTGATATCAACCCCCAAATCTTTCTCTCTATTTGACTCTTGCAGGATATCCCCTCCAAGATGGTACATTGTGTTTAGCCTTCTGCTCCCTTCGCCTACTTTCATTACTTTACCCTTTCCTGAGTTGAACTTTAATAGCCACTTTCTAGACTTTTCCACCAGTTTGTCTAGGTCGTCCTGTAGTCTCTGTCTATCTTCATCTGACTTGGTTCTTCTCATATTTTTGGTATCATCCGCAAACATTGAGAGGAACGATTCTATGCTCCCTGGAAGGTCGTTTACATATATTAGAAACAGGATGGGTCCAAGTAGAGAGCCCTGTGGGACTCCGCTGGTGATCTCGCCACTCTGATGTCTCCCCCCTCACAGTTACTCGCTGCTTCCTGTTGCTTAGATACTCCCTTATCCACTGGAACACCTTACCTTTTAGTCCTACCTGTTGCTCTAACTTTTGTAACAGCCTTGTGTGAGGTACTGTGTCAAAGGCTTTCTGACAGTCCAAGAAAATGCAGTCTGCCCACTCTTATTTCTTGCCTGATTTGTGTTACTTGGCCATAAAAGTCTATTAAACCTGTGAAGAACGATTTACCATCTCTGAACCCATGCTGGTGGTGTATTACAAAGCTATTTCATTCCTCCAGAGGCTCTACAGGCCTTTTCCTCAAGGTCTTCTCCATCACGTTGCATGGTATACAAGTTAAAGAAACTGGCCTGTAGTTCAGCGCCTCTTGCCTGTCACCTTTTTTGTATATTGGGACTACATTAGCTGTCTTCCAGCTTTCCGGTAGGTCTCCTGTTTCCAGTGACCTGTTATACACCATTGAGAGTGGCACACTTAGTCCCTCTGCACCTTCTTTTAGTATCCATGGTGAAATTCTGTCAGGCCCGACAGCCTTTGTCACATTCAGTTCCAACAGATTACTTTTGACCTCATCACTGGGGAGGTAAAATTCCTCCAACGTTGCTTGGTTTGCCTCCTCAATTAGTGCAGTGAATTCTCCTTGTTCTATTGTGAAGACCTCCTGGAATCTCATGTTGAATTTTTCACATATCTTCTTGTCATTCTCTGTGTATCTGTTCTCTCATTTTCTCAGTTTCATCACTTCACTGATGGTTTTTCTCAGTATTTTCTCAGTTTCATCACTTCCTTCCCTGCTGTTTTCCCTCTGATGTGGCTGTGGAGCAGTTTTGGTTGAGTCTTAGCTTTACTCGCGATGTCATTTTCATACTGTCTCTCTCTGCTTCTTTCCTCACATTGAGGTACTCATTTCTGGACCTCTGGTATCTCTCCCCACTCTCTGGTGTTCGTTATTCCTGTAGTTACTTCATGTTCTTTTACTCAATTGCTTCGCTACCGTACATTTCTGATTGAACCACGGATTCTTCTGTTGCTTTCCATTTTTCTCTTATTGAGCCGGGATAAACCTGTCTGCAGCCTCCTGACACTTCTGAGTGATATAATCCAACATATCCTGTACAGTCTTTTCTCTGAATTCTGTTTTCCATGATATTCCCATTATGAAGTTTCTCATCTCGTCATCTTTTCCTCTTCGGTAATTTAGTCTTTTCCCTTCCAAAACCATCCTTGGATAGGTTATCCCTACCTCCACCAGATACTCAAATGTCAATACACTGTGAGTCACTCATTTCTATGGGGGCTTCAAATTTTACTTCCCTTATGTCTTACTCATTCCAGGTGAATTTCAAGTCTAGTCTAGCTGGTTCGTCATTCCCTCTCATTCTTGTGAGTCCCTTGACATGTTAGTTCAGAAAGTTCCTTGTTGTCACTTCCAAGAGTTTAGCTCTCCATGTATCTTCACTTCCATGTGGGGTTCCCCAGTCTCCCAGTCCATATTTCCATGGTTGAAATCTCGCATGATTAAGAGTCTGGATTCATTTCTGCAGGCAACCGGAGCTGCTTTCTCTATATTATATAATTGGTAACCATGTTGTTTCTGTCGAACTTCTGTCTGGGTCTGCTGCCATTTAGTGGAGGGTTGTATGTGACTGCCACTATTATCTTAGGTCCACCCTATTGTCATAGTTCCTGTTATTTAGTCTCTGAATCCGTCACAGCCCCGAATTTCCATCACTTCAAAGCTCCAGTCCTTCCTTATCAGCAGGAACAATCTTCCTCTCCCTTCCATCTCTTTTCTTACTATATAGTAATCCTTTAGAAACATAGCGTTTGTTATGACTCCTGACAATTTTGTTTCTGTGAGCCCTATTACATCTGTTTTTTTTTTACCGTGCCCTTTCTGCTAGTTCACTTGTTTTGTTGGTAATTCCATCGATGTTTGAGAACATTACTCTGAAGCTCACTTTTCTATAACCATTTTCATCTCCCCTCCTCACTAGTGCAGGAAGCTGTTCCATGGGCTGGGCTACTTGGGTAGGCTCATCCTCCTGTGATGTAGTTATTAGCGGATCGAGGGGGGATGGGGGTGTGTCTGCCACTGTGTGTCTGTCTCTGTCTTTGCCTTTGTGTGTCTGTCTCTGTCTTTGTTTCTGTGTGTCTGTCTCTGTCTTTGTCTCTGTGTGTCTGCCTCTGTGAATCTGTCTCTGTCTCTGTGTACTTACCTAATTGTACTTACCTACTTGTGCTTGTGGGGGTTGAGCTCTGGCTCAACTGTCAATCAACTAATGTACAGGTTCTTGAGCCTACTGTCGGTCGGCCGAGCTGACAGCACGCGGGACTTGTGGTCCTGTGGTCCTGGGTTCGATCCCAGGCGCTGGCGAGAAACAATGGGCAGAGTTTCTTTCACCCTATGCCCCTGTTACCTAGCAGTAAATAGATACCTGGGTGTTAGTCAGCTGTCACAGACTACTTCCTGGGGGTGGAGGCCTGGTCGAGGACCGGGCCGCGGGGACACTAAAAAAAAAACGAAATCATCTCAAGATAACCTCAAGATACTGGGCTCAATCATATCTACACTTGAAGCTGTGTATGGAGTCAACCTCTACTACTACTACTAAATGAAGTCAATGGGAATAACCGGTAAAGTAGGACGCTGGATACTCAGTTTTCTGTCAAACAGGACTCAGCGAGTAACTGTCAACCATATAAAATCTAGTCCAAGTGCAGTGAAAAGCTCTGTACCTCAGGGTACAGTCCTTGCACCACTGCTTTTCCTTATTCTCATATCAGATATAGACAAAAATACAAGTCACAGCTTCGTATCATCCTTTGCAGATGACACAAAAATCAGTATGAAAATTACCTCGGCTGAGGACATTGAAAAACTTCAAGCTGATATTAATAAAGTTTTCGACTGGGCATCAGAAAATAACATGATGTTTAACAGTGATAAATTCCAGGTACTCAGGTACGGTAAAAATGAGGACCTTAAACATAATACAGAGTACAAAACACAATCAAATGTACCCATAGTAGGAAAACAGCATGTAAAGGATTTGGGAATAATAATGTCTGACGACCTAACGTTTAAGGAGCATAACCAAGCAAATATTGCGACAGCCAGAAAAATCATAGGATGGATTACGAGAACTTTCAAATCCAGGGATCCCATCACAATGGTTGTACTCTTCAAGGCACTTGTGTTGTCCCGTCTTGAGTACTGCTCAGTACTCACTTCCCCCTTCAAAGCAGGAGAGATTGCTGAAATAGAGGGAATACAGAGAACATATACGGCACGCATAGACGCAATAAAGCACCTAAATTATTGGGATCGTCTCAAAGCCCTCCAAATGTACTCACTAGAAAGAAGACGAGAGAGATATCAAATAATATACACCTGGAAGATACTGGAGGGCCAAGTACCAAATCTACACAGTAAAATAACAACGTACTGGAGTGAACGACATGGAAGAAAATGTAGAATAGAACCAATGAAGAGCAGAGGGCCATAGGCACAATCAGAGAACACTGTATAAACATCAGAGGTCCGCGGTTGTTCAACGTCCTCCCAGCAAGCATAAGAAATATTGCCGGAACAACCGTGGACATTTTTAAGAGGAAACTAGATTTATTCCTCCAAGGAGTGCCGGACCAACCGGGCTGTGGTGGGTATGTGGGCCTGCGGGCCGCTCCAAGCAACAGCCTGGTGGACCAAACTCTCACAAGTCGAGCCTGGCCTCGGGCCGGGCTTGGGGAGTAGAAGAACTCCCAGAACCCCATCAACCAGGTATCAACCAGGTAACATCACTTCCTAATGCATTCCATTTGTCTACTACTCTGACACTGAAAAAATTCTTTCTAAAGTCTCTGTGGCTCATTTGGGCACTCAGATTCCAACTGTGTCCCCTAGTGCGTGTGCCCCTTTTGGTAAATAGCCTGTTATTATCTACCTTATCAATTCCTCTGAGAATCTTGTATGTGGTGATCATGTCCCCTCTAACTCTTCTGTTTCCCTGGGACGTAAGGTTCAATTCCCGTAGTCTCTCCTCGTAGCTCATACCCCTCAGTTCGGGTACTAGTCTGGTGGCAAACCTTTGAACCTTTTCCAGTTTAGTTTTATGCTTGACTAGATATGGACTCCATGCTGGAGCCGCATACTCCAGGATTGGTCTGACATATGTGGTATACAAAGTTCTGAAGGATTCCTTACACAAGTTTCTAAAGGCCATTCTTATGTTAGCCAATCTGGCATATGCCACTGATATTATCCTCTTGATATGAGCTTCTGGGGACAGGTCTTGCGTGATATTAACCCTCAGGTCTTTCTCTCTCTCTGACTCTTGAAGTATTTCATCTCCCAAATGATATCTTGTATCTGGTCTCCTGCTCCCTACACCTATCTTCATTACATTGCATATGCTTGGGTTAAACTCTAACAACCATTTGTTCGACCATTCCTGCAGCTTGTCCAGGTCTTCTTGAAGCCTCAAGCTGTCCTCCTCTGTCTTAATCCCTCTCATCATTTTGGCGTCGTTAGCAAACATTGAGAGGAATGAGTCTATACCCTCTGGGGTATAGGATTTACGTATATCAGAAACAGGATTGGTCCGAGTATAGAGCCCTGTGGGACTCCACTGGTGCCTTCACGCCTATCTCAGGTCTCACCCCTCACTATAACTCTCTGCTTCCAATTGCTTAGGTTCTCCCTTATCCACAGGAGCGCCCTACCAGTTACTCCTACCTGTTTCTCCAGCTTATATATCAGCCTTTTATGGGGTACTGTATCAAAGGTTTTTTGACAATCCAAAAAATTGTAGTCCGCCCATCCTTCTCTTTCTTGCTTAATCTTTGTCACCTGATTGTAGAATTCTACTAAGCCAGTAAGGCAAGATTTACCCTCCCTGAACCCATGTTGATGGGTTGTCACGAAGTCCCTTCTCTCCAGATGTGTTACTATGTTCTTTCTCACGATCTTCTCCATCACCTTGCATGGTATACAAGTTAAGGACACTAGCCTGTAGTTCAGTGCCTCTTGTCTGTCACCCTTTTTGTATATTGGGACTACATTAGCCATCTTCCATATTTCTGGTAGGTCTCCCATTTCCAGTGACCTACTATACACTATGGAGAGTGGTAAGCAAAGCACTCCTACACACTCTTTCAATACCCACGGTAAGATTCCGTCCGGGTCAACAGCCTTTCTCACGTCCAGATCCAGCAGGTGCCTCTTGACCTCATCTCTAGTAATTTCGAACTCTTCCGAAGCCGCCTGGTTTACTGCCACCTATCCTAACGCAGTGAACTCTCCTTGGTCTATTGAAAAGACCTCCTGGAACCTCTTGTTGAGTTCCTTACACACCTCTTTGTCATTCTCTGTGTACCTTTTCTCTCCCGTTCTGAGTTTCATCACCTGTTCTCTCACTGTTGTTTTCCTCCTGATGTGACTGTGTAGTAGCTCTATCATTTTCATGCTTTTTCTCAGCTTCTCTTCTCACACTAACAGACTCTTTACTGGTTCTCTGGTATCTCTTTCTACTGTCTGCTGTTCTGTTATTTCGGAAGTTCCTCCACGCCCTTTTGTTCAGTTCCTTTGCTTTTATACATGCCCTATTGAACCATGGATTCTTCTTTTGCTTCTCGTTTTTTTCCTGTCGGGCCGGGATAAACCTGCTTACTGCCTCCTGACACTTTTGGCTGACATAGTCCATCATTTCTTGTACGGATTAGTTGTGAGTTCTGTGTCTCATGGTTTATTCCCTAGGAATTTTCTCATCTCCTCATAATTTCCCTTTCGGTACGACAGCCGTTTGTTTCTCAGTTCTTTTTTAGGGGAGATAAAGCCTAGCTCAACCAGGTACTGAAAGATCAATACACTGTGGTCACTCATTCCCAAGGGGGCTTCCAACTTAATTTCCTTTATATCCGACACATTTAGGGTAAATATCAGATTAAGCATAGCTGGTTCATCCTCTCCCCTCATTCTTGTCGGTCGCTTGATGTGTTGGCTTAGAAAGTTTCTTGGTGCTACGTCCAGCAGCTTAGCTCTCCATGTGTCCAGTCCTCCATGTGGGTCTCTGTTCTCCCAATCTTTCTTCCCGTGGTTGAAGTCTCTCATGATTAGTAGTCTGGATCCGTTCCTGCTAGCTACAGAAGCTGATCTCTCTATTATATTGATGAAGGTCATGTTGTTTCTTTCATATTCCTGTCTGGGTCTTCTGTCGTTTGATGGGGGTTATATACGACTACTACTATAGTTTTTTGTCCTCCAATTGCTATGGTGCCTGTTATGTAGTCACTGAAACCTTCACAGCCCTGAACAACTGGGAGATTTTTTTCTACGCCTGCCTCCCTTAGGAGGTGGACCTCAAGTTTAAAGAGCTGCACACGGCAGATAAGCATGAGTCCAATAGAAAAAGGAAAAGCGGGAGCAAACCGCCAGGCCTCCACCACCAGGGGTGAAAACCTGTCCACAATAGGCCGCTGGTTCCTCCTAGTTAAACAGGACGTTAAAACTAATAAAGGGTAACCGACGGGTTCTCACAAATATTTATATTTGATGTGGCGCTATGAATTGGAATTCGAATTCGCAAGAACAGCCGTCATTTCAAAAGATGACATCAACATCAATCGTATAAAGGAGAACATGGGTGGAAAAGAATGGTTGAAGGGTTGACATCAAAGACCGTTTTCTATAAAATAAATAATTTATTAAACAACAAGAGACTAAACTACTACAACATCGAGTTTACGGTACGTTAATGTTCATCCAGTGGCACGATAACAAACAGCTAAATAGCAACCCTTGCTGTGCGGCTGCATACTGAACTAACCTGAACACAGGTGTGCCCACTGATGACGCAATATTGCAAACCAAAAAAAAAAAAAATCACAGACTAAGATTCACAGAGAGTGATTCGTTACGTTATTGTCTATCAAATGGCACCTGCAACACAGCTATTCAACAGCCCCTCGCACTGCGGGCTGATTACATGAACTAACTGAACAATGACGGATGCCCACTGATGACACAAGCTTGCAATCAATATTGTCACGGCTTCACGGTGAACAGATACTATAATCACAATCTTACGGGTCCCCCAACACTACAGGAGAGACCCACGTAACTAGGCGGGTAGTCCAACAGTGACTCCCCATATCACAACCTAATGTGAACACTCTTTGCAACTCCCTGCAAGATGTTGCACTGTAAACAGTAAACAAAGCCAGGCAAGGTGGGATTCTGAGACACAGCTACAGTAATCCCTAAGTTACTTTACTCTCGTCACCAGACGATAAACAAAAGAAATTGCCTTAACCAATTACAAAATTGATTATGTGATTAATTACGTTCATTGACTGATCACAGCAGTCAGCAACAAAGTACTACGTTAATCACAAACGCTTGTCTCTCCTAGAGAACAAAATGATGGTACTCTACGTTAATCATTAACACTTGTCTCTCTTAACACAAGTCAACTTGTTAACAATAACTCAAAGTCTCTCTTACATTATATCACACTTGACTCCTTGCAAGTAGTCAGTGAGTAATTCCTAATTAATGTCAAACGGACCACTATTTAAATCCCCATCGAGTTACGTTATCTAAGCCTACCACTAACTTGGTAACTTCTCAACAGTTTATGTCAAAATTTACTTTAATGAGTGTTAATTACCCTAATTAACCCCAAGCAATTAATTAACTGTCACCAGGACTGATAATTAATCATACATAAATACGTCTCACTCCGCACTGCCTAAGCAGGTCTCATCAAACACTGTGAATTCATGGGCGAGGAGTTAATTACTCCACTAATTAACTAGAGTGCATCTTAATTAATCCACTGTCATCAGACAGGATATGATTAATATAACGAGTTATGCTAGCTCCATGACCTCGCTTTACCGAGTCATCTGAGTCATCAAGACCCCTGTCGTTAATTACTCCACTAATTATCATGAGCCACTAATTGCAATACCCCAGAAAGGTAATTAGTCTCGAGCAAATTACGTTAAAACAATTACTGACAGACTCTGACAGTTCCTCTCCCACTATGTGAATTCATGATGTGAATGCTAATTACATAATTAGCTAGAGTGGTCAATTAGTTGTCACATGGACAATTAATTGAACCAGAAACGTATCTCAACAAGCTCAACACTGTCCCCTTAACAGCTCTCTCACTCATCAAGGAATGTGCAACCCCTTATAAAGTTAATTCCCATTAAATAACTCACTGAATCCTTATGTCCTCAACACAACTTAAAGAATACAAAGTAACCTCAGGTTACATAGGTCACATTTACAGTGGCATGCAAAATAAATGCACAGCCCACATACGGTTGCAGCTTCTGCAACACGTTAATTACTGTACCCACACAGTAATGACACACAGTTAGGCAACAACAAAAGTATACCTACATTACTGCCCCTCTACTCTTGCAACAGTTGCAAGGGACTACTGTGTGCAATCACTACTACTTCAGCAAGACAATTTACGTCAATATAAAACACTGTCGCTACGCTGACAGCTGGCGCTAATTTTCATAATTAGGCTATAACTAATGAATTGCTTGCTCTCATTAAATACTGTGAATTCCCCTGAATAATCAAAGGGACCTCCTTAAACCCTCAACACAGCTCCTAGGGCAGTAATATTACGTGTACCAACAACAACACTGCCCAAACCTACAACATAATGATGCTGTCAGCATACCCCACATGCTAATGACATCATTAGGCAATAAGTCAGCAATCTCATTTACTGACTCACCACACAACACCGTACATCTATATACATGCAAATGAAAACACATGGAAATGGCATTCTCTTAATCAATGAAAATTATATCACTAGATAAATATATACATAATTATACAGACCTTAGGGTAACTGACAACCCTACAACACTGGCCTGCCTACCTCTGCAATGATATAATTAACATGCGGCAACATGGCATTAATCTAGACTCTGAACGATTATATAGAATCGACAGAACTGGATCACTTAATTGGTATATCTCTACACTGACCGGTTGCATACTCGAGTCAGTCTACACACAGCATATATCTATATACATCTACATGTGTAGTACCGTGTAAACATCCGTCTCCAGGTACATCACATCCAGTCACCTGGACGTCAGTACAGACAGCGGTCTCTCAGCTGCTTCCTCGCCTGGCAGGCGATATGGGACAACACAGCTGTTACCGGAATTAACAACAGTCCTGAGACACTGTAACAATTATACTCACAATTTTCACTCTCATTACATTCATTTCCCCGGTCACTACCTCACTGGCTGAAGATCATTTAGCTTGCTCCACGTGCGTCGACTAGGTGTGGCCCTAGGATGTCCAGGGCAGGTGGCCAAGTGTGGCCCAAGGTGATGGCCAAGGCATGTGGCCACCGCGTGGCCCTAAGGGGTGGCCACGGAGTGGGGTGGGATGAGCTGGCGCGCGGGGTGGCCAGGGTGGCCCACAGGCGGGTGGCCAGGGTGTGGCCATCACGTGGCCCCACTGTCTGGCCACTGAGCGGCGAGGCGCGCACATAGGGGTTGCCTCAGGCTGGCTGGCTGGCCACAGGCATACACAACGTGGATTGGAGAGCACCCACACCCCCATCATACCAGAGCATTATTCTTGGATGTCAAAGAAATGCAATGATTGAAATAATGAGAATGGAATTAAATTTACAGAGTGTGTGTGATAGAGTCCGTGACATTAACACTAGAGTATCTATTCGTTTCATGCGGAGAAAAGGAGGGGATAAGCTGTTTGAGAGCGTTCAGACCTGCTTGAGTGACGTACACACTTCCAGGAAACTGAGGGAGACACGCTACACGAGGGGATTAGCTCATGACCTCAGGGAATACGACGTACTTGACTGCTGTAAACCCTCTCGACAGTGTAATATGTCTGCTCCCTGGAAAGTACAGAAAATAGACGTCGAAATTGTACCCCTCAAGGTGAAAAAGATTCATCATGAACCGGGACAATTACGGTGTTTGTATGGAAGCATGATATCTCGGTTACCAAGAGGCAACAGTTTACATGTATATTGTGACGGGTCGGTGGCGGAGGATGGCAGGGCCGGGTGTGGTGTCCTAATAAGGGAATATATGGAGTTTGGGACTGTGGACAGGATAATTGAACTCCGGCTTAGTAATTATATATCATCCACACAAGCTGAACTGCAGGCCATTCTGGCGTGTTTGGAGGAAGTACGTCATGACGACAAAAATGTTTTGTATTTGTCGATAGCCGAGGAGCACTGGAGTCCTTAAACAGTCGAAACCCAGTCTTCATGTCTATAGTTGAGGACTGTAAGAGAAGAATAACTGAGATACAGCTGAAAGGTTATAGTGTGAAATTCATGTGGATTCCATCTCATGTTGGAATAGTGCTCAATGAGGTGGCGGATGACTTGGCCAAACGTGCCACATCAAAACCACAAGTGGACATCGAATGTGAATTCACAATGAGACAAATAAGAAGCAAAATCAGAAATATTCAGGCACAGGCGGGAGTGGAGAGGAGAGAGATAATGTATGAGAGTAGTCAAACCATGCAACACTACATGTATGTGAGTCAAAACACCCATTTCACTTATGGTAAAAGGAGAAATGCTTGGAGTGACTCTGTGTACATGCGGCTCAGGCTTGGGTACAAATATTACTGGGAATATGGGATAGATGTTCATGATAATGACACGAAGTGTAAACTATGTGGTATGTTAAGGTCTCACACCCTGCCCATTATGTTTCTTGATTGTCCGTTGATTAATGTATATAGAAACACTGAGATAAGGACTGTTCCTGAACAAATAGCCTGGATGTGTCACAACGGAAACGTTGATCATATTCTTGAGAGATATAAGAATTTTGCACCAAGATTGTAATATTTTGTTGAATTATCTGCAGGTGTCTTGCAAATTGTCTATACAGTATACCTAGGTCATAAAAGTATTTGTGTGTACGTCTGATACCATACTACTTGTGAAGGAGGAAATGTATATGTTTACCTCTGAGAATGTTTGGTAATATGTTTATTTGTGATGTGTGTCTATGTATATATTAACACGTTGTACTGAATGGGGTGAGAATAGCTTGAGCTACCTCATCCCTTTGTGTGTATTTTACCTCAATAAACTTATTTCAATTTCAATTCAATTTCAACCAGAGCATGCCTCGCTCGTACACCGAGTGTGATAATG
>NC_091212.1:1084800-1100441 GCF_040958095.1 Procambarus clarkii | reverse complement strand
ACACGGAAAAGAAGAAGAACGAGGGGGACATGGGTGGAAGCTGGAAACTCAGATGAGTCACAGAGATGTTAGGAAGTTTTCTTTTAGCGTGAGACTAGTGGGAAATGGAGTACACTTAAGGAGCTGGAAGTGGGAGCAAATTTATTCATAATTTTAAAACTAGATATGATAGGAAATAGAACCGGAGTCATTGCTGTAAACAACCGATGGCTAGAAAGGCGGGATCCAAGAGTCAGTGCTCGATCTGCAGGTACAAATAGGTGAGTACAGAAATAGACACGAAGAGACACAGAGACAGACACCAGAGACAGACACACAGAGACAGACATACAGAGACACAGAGACAGACACAAGAGCCAGACACACAGAAACAGACACACAGAGATAGACACAAAGAGACACAGAGAAACAGAGACAGACACACAAAGAAACAGAGACAGACACACAAAGACACAGAGACAGACACACAAAGACACAGAGACAGACACAAGAGACAGACACACAGAAACAGACACACAGAAACATACACACATAAACAGACACACAGAGACAGACACAGAGAGACAGACACAGAGACAGACACACAAAGACACAGAGACAGACACACAGAGACAGACACACAGAGACAGACACACAGGGGGGGTCTGTGGCCCCCCCAGACATAGGGCCTCGTAGCCTGGTGGATAGCGCGCAGGACTCGCAATTCCGTGGCGGGTTTCGATTCTCGCACGAGGCAGAAATAAATGGGCAAAGTTTCTTTCTCCTGAATGTCCCTGTTACCTAGCAGTAAATAGGTACCTGGTAGTTAGTCAGCTGTCACGGGCTGCTTCCTGGGGTATGTGTGTATGTGTGTGTGTGTGGTGTGGTGAGGTGTGGGGGAAAAAAAGTAGTTAGTAAACAGTTGATAGACAGTTTAGAGGTGGGCCGAGAGAGCAAAGCTCAACCCCGCAAACACTACTAGGTGAATACAACTAGGTGAATACACAGAGACACAGAGACAGACACAGTCTGGTAGCTGAGTGGACAGTGCGCAGGACTCGTAATTCTGAGGCCCGGGTTCGATTCCCGGACCAGGCAGAAACAAATGGGCAAAGTTTCTTCACCCTGAATGCCCCTGTTACCTAGCAGTAAATAGGTACCTGGGAGTTAGACAGCTGTTACGGAGCTGCTTCCTAGGGTGTGTGTTTGTGTGTAGGAAAAAATAGTAGTTAGTAACAGTTGATTGACAGTTGAGGGGCGGGCCGAAAGAGCAAAGCTCAACCCCCGCAAGCACAACTAGGTGAATACAACTAGGTGAATACAGAGACAGACACAGAGGAGACACACAGAGACACAGAGACAGACACACAGAGACACAGAGACAGACACAAACACACAGAGACAGACACACAAGACAGACACACAGAGACACAGAATCACAGAGACAGACACACACAGGGACAGGCACACAGAGACACAGAAACCGACAATCAGAGACAGATACACAGAGAGAGACAGACATATGTTACAAATATTGCAGACATATACCTTGCATTGCGCAAGGTAGAGCAAGGTAGTACATGTGAAATGTCTGATCATATTACGCATATAATTCGTTGTTATGCGGTGAATATCTTATACTCAAAATGGACTTCATGATGATTCATGTTATTCGACAAACTAGGGATTCTTAAACCAAGGCAGTTTTCTACAGTGGCTGTTGAACCATCAAGCTGCAGTAGAAAGTGTTATCGTTTAGGTGAAAGACTGTGGCCCATCACTCTCCCCAGACCAATCCACGAGTTAACTCCAAAGTGCTGACTCTCTATCAAGGATGAACTCCAGGAAGGAAAGGCTGTTCTCAACGAGTGGCAATAGTTGTTATGATTGGGGCATGTCAATCGCCGCGATCGGTTGAGGACAGGGAATAGCAAAGCCAACTGTTAGACTGTGTTGCAGGCGGTGGGAAGAGTCCGGGAACTTGAACGACAAACGTTGGTTTGTTGGGCCAAGAAAAACCTCTTCCGAAGAAGACCATCGAATTCTTGAATACAATCGTCAGTCTCCCTTTATGTTGCCATCACGGATAAACTGCCATTAAAGGTATCTGGATGCACAGTGCGAAACCTAGAATGTTAAGGGCCAAATTGAAGAATGTTAGTGGCAGACAGCAGTGATTATTGACTATTAAATGTGAACGTAAATATAACAATTTCTGGTACAGTCCATCAAACAATGTCCAGTAATATACTGCAGTATCATACATTACGGTAACACCGCATGTAATGTGCCTTCATATTTATAAGATGGTAAACCAAACATCACATGGTTATTATATACATTCATTATCAAAAAGTCAGAAAGAAGTCATATTCGTTCAAGAATTTGCTGATCTTCGGGAGAGGTTTTTCTTGGCCCAACAAAACGACGTTTATCGTTCAAGTCCTCTGCCGATGGCGGTCATTGACATGCCTTTCTCATTAGCAACTGTTGCCACTCGTTGACAATAGTCTTCCCTACCTGGAGGTCATCCTTTATAAAGAGTCTGCACTCTTGAGTCGACTGTGGATTGGTCTGAGGAGACTGAAGGGCCTCATTCTTTCACCCAAACAACAACAACACCTTATGTTAGAGTTAGACGATTAAACAACCATTGTAGGAAACTGGCTTGTTTTAAGACGCACTAGTTTGTTGCATAACATATATCATCACGTTGTTCATGTTGAGAAAAAATATTCATCACATGACAACGAACTACACCTGTAACGTGAGTGGACATTTTAGATGTCTGCTATATTTGTAACGTAAGTCTGACTGTGTCTCTGTGACGGTGTCACTGTTTCTGTGTGTCACTGTCTCTGTGTGTCACCGTCATTGTGTGTCACTGTTCTCTGTGTGTCACTGTCTCTGTGGTGTCACTGTCTCTGTGTGTTCACTTGTCTCTGTGTGTCACTGTCTCCTGTGTGTCACTGTCTCTGTGTGTCACTGTCCTCTGTGTGTCACCGTCTCTGTGTGTCACTATCTCTGTGTGTGTCACTGTGTCTGTGTCACTGTTTCTGTGTGTCACTGTCTCTGTGTGTCACTCTCTGTGTGTCACTGTCTCTGTGTGTCACTGTCTCAGTGTGTCACTGTCTCTGTGTGTCATTGTCTCTGTGTGTCACTGTCTCTGTGTGTCACTGTCTCTGTGTGTCACCGTCTCTGTGTTTCACTATCTCTGTGTGTCACTGTTTCTGTGTGTCACTGTCTCTGTGTGTCACTGTTTCTGTGTGTCACTATCTCTGTGTGTCACCGTCTCTGTGTGTCACTATCTCGGTGTGTCACTGTGTCTGTGTCACTGTCTCTGTGTGTCACTGTCTCTGTGTGTCACTGTTTCTGTGTGTCACTATCTCTGTGTGTCGTCTGTCTCTGTGTGTCACGTCTCTGTGTGTCACTGTCTCTGTGTCACTGTTCTGTGTGTCACTGTCTCTGTGTGTCACTGTCTCTGTGTGTCACTGTTTCTGTGTGTCACTGTCTCTGTGTGTCACTGTCTCTGTGTGTCACCGTCTCTGTGTATCACTATCTCTGTGTGTCACTGTCTCTGTGTGTCACTGTTTCTGTGTGTCACTGTCTCTGTGTGTCACTGTTTCTGTATGTCACTGTCTCTGTGTGTCACTGTCTTTGTGGTTCGCCGTCTCTGTGTGTCACTGTCTCTGTGTGTCACTGTCTCTGTGTTTGTGTCACTGTTTCTGTGTGTCACTGTATTGTGTGTCACCGTCTCTGTGTGTCACTGTCTCTGTGTGTCACTGTCCTGTGTATCACTGTCTCTGTGTGTCACTATCTCTGTGTGTCACTGTCTCTGTGTGTCACTATCTCTGTGTGTCACCATCTCTGTGTGTCACTGTTTCTGGGTGTCACTGTCTCTGTGTCTCACTGTGTCTGTGTCTATGTCACTGTCTCTGTGTGTCACTGTCTCTGTGTGTCACTGTCTCTATGTGTCACTGTCTCTGTGTGTCACTGTCTCTGTGTGCCACTGTCTCTGTGTCACTGTCTCTGTGTGTCACTGTCTCTTGTGTCACTGTCTCTGTGTGTCACTGTCTCTGTGGTGTCACTGTCTCTGTGTGTGTCACTGTCTCTATGTGTCCGTCTCTGTGTGTCACTGTCTCTGTGTGTCACCGTCTCTGTGTGTCACTGTCTCTGTGTGTCACTGTCTCTGTGTCACTGTCTCTATGTGTCACTGTCTCTGTGTGTCACTGTCTCTGTGTGTCACTGTCTCTATGTGTCACTGTCTCTGTGTGTCACTGTCTCTGTGTGTCACTGTCTCTGTGTCACTGTCTCTGTGTGTCACTGTCTCTGTGTGTCACTGTCTCTGTGTGTCACTGTCTCTGTGTGTCACTGTCTCTGTGTGTCACTGTCTCTGTGTGTCACTGTCTCTGTGTGTCACTGTCTCTGTGTGTCACTGTCTCTGTGTGTCACTGTCTGTGTGTCACTCTCTCTCTGTGTCACTGTCTCTGTGTGTCACTGTCCTGTGTGTGTCACTGTCTCTGTGTGTCACTGTCTCTATGTGTCAGGTCTCTGTGTGTCACTGTCTCTGTGTCACTGTCTCTGTGTCACTGTCTCTGTGTGTCACTGTCTCTGTGTGTCACTGTCTCTGTGTGTCACTGTCTCTGTGTGTGTCACTGTCTCTGTGTGTCACTGTCTCTGTGTGTCACTGTCTCTGTGTCACTGTCTCTGTGTGTCACTGTCTCTGTGTGTCCTGTCTCTGTGTGTCACTGTCTCTGTGTGTCACTGTCTCTGTGTGTGTCACTGTCTCTGTGTGCATGTCTCTGTGTGTCACTGTCTCTGTGTGTCACTGTCTCTGTGTGTCACTGTCTCTGTGTGTCACTGTCTCTGTGTGTCACTGTCTCTGTGTCACTGTCTCTGTGTGTCACTGTCTCTGTGTGTCACTGTCTCTATGTGTCACTGTCTCTGTGTGTCACTGTCTCTGTGTGTCACTGTCTCTGTGTGTCACTGTCTCTGTGTGTCACTGTCTCTGTGTGTCACTGTCTCTGTGTGTCACTGTCTCTGTGTGTCACTGTCTCTGTGTGTCACTGTCTCTGTGTGTCACTGTCTCTGTGTGTCACGTCTCTGTGTGTCACTGTCTCTATGTGTCACTGTCTCTGTGTCACTCTCTCTCTGTGTCACTGTCTCTGTGTGTCACTGTCTCTGTGTGTCACTGTCTCTGTGTGTGTCACTGTCTCTATGTGTCAGGTCTCTGTGTGTCACTGTCTCCGTGTGTCACTGTCTCTGTGTGTCACTGTCTCTGTGTGTCACTGTCTCTGTGTGTCACTGCCTCTGTGTGTCACTGTCTCTGTGTGTGTCACTGTCTCTGTGTGTGTCACTGTCTCTGTGTGTCACGTCTCTGTGTATCACTGTCTCTGTGTGTCACTGTCTCTGTGTGTCCGTCTCCGTGTGTCACTGTCTCTGTGTGTCACTGTCTCTGTGTGTGTCACTGTCTCTATGTGTCACTGCATGTCTCTGTATGTCACTGTCTCTGTGTGTCACTGTCTGTGTGTCACTGTCTCTGTGTGTCACTGTCTCTGTGTGTCACTGTCTCTGTGTGTCACGGTCTCTGTGTGTCACTGTCTCTGTGTGTCACTGTCTCTGTGTGTCACTGTCTCTGTGTGTCACTGGTCTGTGTGTCACTGTCTGTGTGTGTCACTGTCTCTGTGTGCCACTGTCTCTATGTGTCACTGTCTCTGTGTGTCACTGTCTCTGTGTGTCACTGTCTCTGTGTGTCACTGTCTCTGTGCCACTGTCTCTGTGTGTCACTGTCTCTGTATGTCACTCTCTCTCTGTGTCACTGTCTCTGTGTGTCACTGTCTCTGTGTGTCACTGTCTCTGTGTCTGTGTCACTGTCTCTGTGTGTCACTGTGTCTGTGTGTCACGTCTCTGTGTGTCACTGTCTCTGTGTGTCACTGTCTCTGTGTGTCACTGTGTCTGTGTGTCACCTCTCTGTGTGTCACTGTCTGTGTCTGTGTCACTGTCTCTGTGTGTCACTGTCTCTGTGTGTCACTGTCTCTGTGTGTCACTGTCTGTGTCACGTCTCTGTGTGTCACGTCTCTGTGTGTCACTGTCTCTGTGTGTCACTGTCTCTGTGTGTCACTGTCTCTATGTGTCACTGTCTCTGTGTGTCTGTCTCTGTGTGTCACTGTCTCTGTGTGTCACTGTCTCTGTGTGTCACTGTCTCTGTGTGTCACTGTCTCTGTGTGTCACTGTCTCTGTGTGTCACTGTCTCTGTGTGTCACTGTCTCTATGTGTCACTGTCTCTGTGTGTCTGTCTCTGTGTACTCACCTATACTCACCTATTTGCACTTTCGGGGGTTGAGCTCTGGCTCTTTGGTCCCGCCTCTCAACCGACCAATCAACAGGTGTACAGGTTCCTGAGCCTATTGGGCTCTATCATATCTACACTTGAAACTGTGTATGGAGTCAGCCTCCACCACATCACTTCCTAATGCATTCCATTTGTCAACCACTCTGACACTAAAAAAGTTCTTTCTAATATCTCTGTGGCTCATTTGGGCACTCAGTTTCCACCTGTGTCCCCTAGTGCGTGTGCCCCTTGTGTTAAATAGCCCGTCTTTATCTATCTATCAGCACGCTGGACTTGTGATCCTGTGGTCCTGGGTTCGATCCCAGGCGCCGGCGAGAAACAATGGGCAGAGTTTCTTTCACCCGATGCCCCTGTTACCTAGCAGTAAAATAGGTACCTGGGTGTTAGTCAGCTGTCACGGGCTGCTTCCTGGGGGTGGAGGCCTAGTCGAGGACCGGGCCGCTGGGACATTAAAAAGCCCTGAAATCATTTCAAGATAACCAAAGAAGATCCTGTCAATTCCTCTGAGAATCTTGTATGTGGTGATCATATCACCCCTAACTCTTCTGTCTTCTAGCAACGTGAGGTTTAATTCCCGTAGTCTCTCCTCGTAGCTCATACCTCTCAGCCCGGGTACTAGTCTGGTGGGAAACCTTTGAACTTTTTCCAGTTTGGTCTTATGCTTGACTAGATATGGACTCCATGCTGGGGCTGCATACTCCAAGAATGGTCTGACATAGGTGGTATTCAAAGTTCTGAATGATTCTTTGCACAAGTGTCTAAATGTCGTTCTTATGTTAGCCAACCTTGCATATGCTGTTGATGTTATCCTCTTGATATGGGCTTCAGGGGACAGTCTGGCGTGATATCAACCCCCAGGTTTTTTTTCTCTCTGACTCGTGTTGAATTTCTTCTCCCAAATGATACCTTGTAACTGTCCTCCTGCTCCCTACACCTATCTTCATTACATTACATTTGCTTGGATTAAACTCTAACAACCATTTGTTCGACCATTCCTTTAGTTTGTCTAGATCTTCTTGAAGCCTCAAGGAGTCGTCCTCTGTCTTAATCCTTCTCATAATTTTGGCATCATCAGCAAACATTGAGAGGAATGAGTCTATACCCTCCGAGAGATCGTTCACGTATACCAGAAACAGGATAGGACCGAGTACAGAGCCCTGTGGGACTCCACTGGTGACCACGCCAATCTGAGGTCTCACCCCTCACTGTAACGCTTTGCTTCCTATTGCTTAGGTATTCCCTATCCACTGGAGCACTTTACCAGTTACTCCTACCTGTCTCTCCAGTTTATGTACCAGCCTCTTACGGGGGACTGTATCAAAGGCTTTCCGACAGTCCAAAAAAATGCAGTCTGCCCAGCCTTCTCTTTCTTGATTAATCTTTGTCACCTGATCGTAGAATTCTATTAAGCCAGTAAGGCAAGATTTACCCTCCCTGAACCCATGTTGGCGATTTGTCACGAAGTCCCTTCTCTCCAGATGTGTTACTAGATTTCTTCTCACAATCTTCTCCATCACTTTGCATGGTATACAAGTTAAGGACACTGGCCTGTAGTTCAGTGCCTCTTGTCTGTCACCCTTTTTGTATATTGGGACCACATTAGCCGCCTTGCATATTTTTGGTAGGTCTCCCGTCTCCAGTGACCTACTATACACTATGGAGAGTGGCAAGCAGAGTACCTCTGCACACTCTTTCAATACCCATGGTGAGATCCTGTCTGGACCAACAGCCTTTCTCACATCCAGATCCATCAGGTGTCTCTTGACCTCATCTCTCGTAATTTCGAACCCTTCCAAGGCCGCCTGGTTTACTGCCCCCTCTCCTAGCGCAGTGACCTCACCATGTTCTATTGTGAAGTCCTCCTGGAACCTCTTGTTGAGTTCCTCACACACCTCTTTGTCATTCTCTGTATACCTGTCCTCGCCTGTTTTTAGTTTCATTACATGTTCTTTCACTGATGTTTTCCTCCTGATGTGACAGTGGTAGCTCTGGATCGGTCTTGGCTTTGTTTGCTATATCATTTTCATAATTTTTCTCTGCTTCCCTTCTCACACTAACATACTCATTCCTGGTTCTCTGGTATCTCTCTCTGCTTTCTGGTGTTCTGTTCGGAAGTTCCTCCACGCCCTTTTGTTCAGCCTTTGCTTCCATACACGCCCTGTTAAAGCATGGATTCTTCTTTTGCTTCTCGGATTTTTCCCTTTGGGCCGGGATAAATCTGTTTACTGCCTCCTGATACTTTTGGGTGACATAGTCCATCATGTCTTGTATCGACTTAGCTCTGAGGTCTGTGTCCCATGGTATATCCCTCAGGAAACTTCTCATCACCTGGTAATTCCCCTTTCGGTATGCCAGTCTTTTGTTTTCTAGTTTTTTTTTGGGGGGAGATAAGTCCTAGCTCTACCAAGTACTCAAAGATCAATACACTGTGATCACTCATTCTTAAGGGGTGCTTCCATCTTAACCTCCCTTATATCCCACTCATTAAGGGTAAATATCAGATCACGCATAGCTGGTTCATCCTCCCCTCTCATTCTTGTCGGTCCCTTGATATGCTGGCTAAGAAAGTTTCTTGTTGCCGCATCCAGCAGCTTAGCTCTCCATGTATCTGGTCCTCCATGCGGTCTCTGTTCTCCCAATCAATCTTCCGTGGTTGAAATCCCCATGATTAGTAGTCCAGATCCATTCCTACTAGCGAGAGACGCTGTTCTCTCTTAGAGAATTCTCCCACATATTGCAGGTTAGAACTTCCTTGTTAGAATTTTTCCTTTGTGGTCTCGTTTGCAAACACTATCCTTAACACATGGTCTCTGCCCTTGTTGTACCAGCGCATCCTCAAAACCTTCTCAATTCTATGTTCAGTCCCTTCCATCTCGAGCCTCCTTAGTATTTCATTCGCTGCTGCTCTGTCCTTATCATTCCATTCTGTCCTATTAGAGCCTTCCTGCTCTTATTACCCACAACTACCACTGATCTTTTTCTTTCCAGCAGCTGACTAGTGGCCTTTGCTGCCTCCTGCGAGGTGGCTGCTTTCATGGCTACCTCCTCACTGTGGACATTACTTCCTTGTTCTTTTTTATCATTTCCGCAAATGTTGCTTGTACTATTGCAGTCCCTTCCAAAGAACCATTTTCATCTTCTCTTTGGATGATTATCTGAGCCTCCGTCTCAGTATTGTTCTCTTTAAGTGTTTTAATCTCCTCTTTTGCTGCTGTCAGCTCGCTTTGCAGGTTGCTTATTGTATTATTCATATCCTGCATCTCCCTTCTGATATCCTCCAAAACCAGGGCAAACACTTCCATCATTTGGTCACACTGACTTTTCCCTGTTCTCTTAGAAGTCCCCACTGCCATGTTTGTCCTGTTCTTACTATGTCTTGATAGGGTTTGCCAGGAGGGGGCAGAGAAAGAGAGAGAGAGAGAGAGAGAGAGAGAGAGAGAGAGAGAGAGAGAGAGAGAGAGAGAGAGAGAGAGAGAGAGAGAGAGAGAGAGAGAGAGAGAGAGAGAGAGAGAGAGAGAGAAGAGAGAGAGAGAGAGAGAGAGAGAGAGAGAGAGAGAGAGAGGGAGAGAGAGGAGAGAGATAGAAGAGAGAGAGAGGAGAGAGGAGAGAGAGAGAGAAGAGAGAGAGAGAGGAGAGAGAGGAGAGAGAGAGAGAGAGAGAGAGAGGAGAGAGAGAGAGAGAGAGAGAGAGAGAGAGAGAGAGAGAGATAGAGAGAGAGAGAGAGGAGAGAGAGAGAGAGAAGAGAGAGAGGAGAGAGAGAGGAGAGAGAGAGGGAGAGAGAGAGAGAGAGAGAGAGAGAGAGAGAGAGGGAGAGAGAGAGAGAAGAGGAGAGAGAGAGAGAGGAGAGAGAGAGAGAGAGAGAGAGCGAAGAGAGGAGATGAGAGAGAGAGAGAGAGGAGAGAGGGAGAGAGAGAGAGAGAGAGAGAGGGAGAGAGAGAGGGAGAGAGAGAGAGAGAGAGAGAGTCTGTGTGTCACTGTCTCTGTGTGTCACTGTCTCTGTGTGTCACTGTCTCTGTGTGTCACCGTCTCTGTGTGTCACTATCTCTGTGTGTCACTGTTTCTGTGTGTCTCTGTCTCTGTGTGTCACTGTTTCTGTGTGTCACTATCTCTGTGTGTCACCGTCTCTGTGTGTCACTATCTCGGTGTGTCACTGTGTCTGTGTCACTGTCTCTGTGTGTCACTGTCTCTGTGTGTCACTGTTTCTGTGTGTCACTATCTCTGTGTGTCACCGTCTCTGTGTGTCACTATCTCTGTGTGTACTGTGTCTGTGTCACTGTTTCTGTGTGTCACTGTCTCTGTGTGTCACTGTCTCTGTGTGTCACTGTTTCTGTGTGTCACTGTCTCTGTGTGTCACTGTCTGTGTGTCACCGTCTCTGTGTATCACTATCTCTGTGTGTCACTGTCTCTGTGTGTCACTGTTTCTGTGTGTCACTGTCTCTGTGTGTCTCTGTTTCTGTATGTCACTGTCTCTGTGTGTCACTGTCTTTGTGTTTCGCCGTCTCTGTGTGTCACTGTCTCTGTGTGTCACTGTCTCTGTGTTGTGTCACTGTTTCCTGTGTCACTGTATTTGTGTGTCACCGTCTCTGTGTGTCACTGTCTCTGTGTGTCACTGTCTCTGTGTGTCACTGTCTCTGTGTGTCACTGTCTCTGTGTGTCGTTACGGTGCCCTCTCCTATTTCTTTCGTTTGCCGGCTTAAAGAGTCATATCAGCTCTCCCTACTGATTCTCTGAGGTTTAGGGAGTCTAATGATATATGTGGCGACCAGACCGGCTGCCAGTTAAGGGAAGGAAGTTATATTTTAAGTTGTAAATAAAGGAAAATTGGCGCCCTGTTATAAAATGAAACGGTATCCCCTACGGCAGATATGACCTTTTGGAAGGGACATTGCCGATCGCGGATTGGCCGACGTAGGTCGCGGGCGACCAATCAGGGCCCGTAATAACGTCACCGAGTGCCCCGGGCCAACGTCAGAGTGGATCTGACCTTGGAAGCGACAGGACGCGCCTCGGTCTGCTCTCAAGGATTGGAGGCTCTGCAAGCCTTGTTCAGTGGAGTGAGCTGGCCATCGCAGCCCATCATAGTTATTGGAGACCCTGCGCTTCTGGGAAGCAAAAGAGGAACCAAGTTCAGTGAGCAGAGAAGTGCCAAACTTGGAAAATAGTCGGCGACGACGCTGGGCGGCGCCGCTGGCTGGACGTTGAGGTCTGGAAGGTGGGCGGCAGGCCTAGCTGTGACTGGGGTCACATCCACTGAGGATCTAGGAAGGACGACACCGTGCCTAGGACAAGGAGCAACGCCCTGTGGGAGAGGCGAGTGTGGGGAAAAATAGTGATTAGCTCAGCGCCCATCGATGAACCAGGATTGGGGCAGCTGAATCTCAGGGATTGGAACGGCGACGACGCGAAGGCTTCACGACACCTGAGGACCTGTGGAACGTCCTGGATCGTCAAGGATCGACCCAAGGAAGAGTGGGAACCTCACACCATCGAGGGACAGGCGTCGTGAGCCAGGAAT
Organism: Procambarus clarkii; assembly: GCF_040958095.1. Lineage (NCBI taxonomy): Eukaryota > Metazoa > Arthropoda > Malacostraca > Decapoda > Cambaridae > Procambarus > Procambarus clarkii. Next base: position 1,088,595 of record NC_091212.1, on the reverse strand, counting down.
GTAAGGTAGATCATTTTCCCTCCCATTACCCCTTGTATGAGTAGGCTAGTTAGGCCACAATATTTACTTGTGTATGTGGCAGCAAGACTTGATTACTTTAATAGTAGAATAGGCTGAAAGGCAGCTTGAGTCCAGGACTGTCAGAGAGGACAGTGTGTATGGATGGCAAGACAGTGAAGAAGAGGCGCCGACGTGGTGAAGAGGCCCTCCTGTGAGAGTGTGAGACTCCTGTCTTCCTGCCCAGTTGAAGGAGTGTTGGAGGTCGTGGAAGAAGAGGCTGACGATCTCCAGACTCATTATCCATATTCCATATTCATGTATTACTTGTGATTGTGTGTGTGTGTTCATGTAATTTGCATCAGTAAATCCACACATTTTATTACTGTGTTTGAGTGTGCCTCCATTTATGATATTTCTCTATGAGCATACATTTCTGGCTACAAACAATATATAATACACCCACTGAACTGCATTGCTGGGGTGTAGATATAATAACCCAGCTGGCGACCTTGCTAAGAGGAAGATAGAGAAGACAGGCGGGAAAGGAGTTCCTGCAAACTTTTTTGTCTGGCAGGCAAGACTCAGGGAGGTTATGGTTATAGGTAAGCCTGAGTCTTCCTTCACTCCCCCACGGGTCTAGGCCGGAACTGTTAACAGCAGTTTCCCCGTGTTTGACTGAAGGGCTTCCAGGGTGAATCAGTGGCACCCCTTTGTGGTGGAAGCAAAGACCTGCGGAGGTGGGCATTGTTGGTCCTCTCTTGTGTGACCAAGGAGACTCCGGTGAATCCAGGGAGTCGGAGGGGCTGAGTATTTGGGCCTTTGAGCCCCTAGCAGCCGAGTGTTAGCAGAGCCCCGGACCGCCCACCCCCACGTGACAGTGTCACTGTCTCTGTGTGTCACTGTCTCTGTGTGTCACCATCTCTGTGTGTCACTGTTCTGGGTGTCACTGTCTCTGTGTGTCACTGTGTCTCTGTGTCACTGTCTCTGTGTGTCACTGTCTCTGTGTCACTGTCTCTGTGTGTCACTGTCTCTGTGTGTCACTGTCTCTGTGTGTCACTGTCTCTGTGTGTCACTGTCTCTGTGTGTCACTGTCTCTCTGTGTCACTGTCTCTGTGTGTCACTGTCTCTGTGTGTCACTGTCTCTGTGTGTGTCACTGTCTCTTGTGTCACGTCTCTGTGTGTCACTGTCTCTGTGTGTCACGTCTCTGTGTGTCACTGTCTCTGTGTGTCACTGTCTCTGTGTGTGTCACTGTCTCTGTGTGTCACTGTCTCTGTGTGTCACCATCTCTGTGTGTCACTGTCTCTGTGTCACTGTCTCTGTGTGTCACTGTCTCTGTGTGTGTCACTGTCTCTGTGTGTGTCACTGTCTCTATGTGTCACGGTCTCTGTGTGTCACTGTCTCCGTGTGTCACTGTCTCTGTGTGTCACTGTCTCTGTGTGTCACTGTCTCTGTGTGTCACTGCCTCTGTGTGTCACTGTCTCTGTGTGTGTCACTGTCTCTCTGTGTGTCACGGTCTCTGTGTATCACTGTCTCTGTGTGTCACTGTCTCTGTGTCACTGTCTCTGTGTGTCACGTCTCTGTGTGTCACTGTCTCTGTGTGTGTCACTGTCTCTATGTGTCACTGCATGTCTCTGTATGTCACTGTCTCTGTGTGTCACTGTCTCTGTGTGTCACTGTCTCTGTGTGTCACTGTCTCTGTGTGTCACTGTCTCTGTGTGTCACGGTCTCTGTGTGTCACTGTCTCTGTGTGTCACTGTCTCTGTGTGTCACTGTCTCTGTGTGTCACTGCTCTGTGTGTCACTGTCTCTGTGTGTCACTGTCTCTGTGTGCCACTGTCTCTATGTGTCACTGTCTCTGTGTGTCACTGTCTCTGTGTGTCACTGTCTCTGTGTGCCACTGTCTCTGTGTGCCACTGTCTCTACTCTCTCTCTGTGTCACTGTCTCTGTGTGCCACTGTCTCTGTGTGTCACCCTCTCTGTGTGTCACTGTCTCTGTGTGTCACAGTCTCTGTGTCTGTGTCACTGTCTCTGTGTGTCACTGTGTCTGTGTGTCACCGTCTCTGTGTGTCACTGTCTCTGTGTGTCACTGTCTCTGTGTGTCACTGTGTCTGTGTGTCACCCTCTCTGTGTGTCACTGTCTCTGTGTCTGTGTCACTGTCTCTGTGTGTCACTGTCTCTGTGTGTCACTGTGTCTGTGTGTCACTGTGTCTCTGTGTCACCGTCTCTGTGTGTCACCGTCTCTGTGTGTCACTGTCTCTGTGTGTGTCACTGTCTCTGTGTGTCACTGTCTCTATGTGTCACTGTCTCTGTGTGTCTGTCTCTGTGTGTCACTGTCTCTGTGTGTCACTGTCTCTGTGTGTCACTGTCTCTGTGTGTCACTGTCTCTGTGTGTCACTGTCTCTGTGTGTCACTGTCTCTGTGTGTCACTGTCTCTATGTGTCACTGTCTCTGTGTGTCTGTCTCTGTGTACTCACCTATACTCACTTATTTGCACTTTCGGGGGTTGAGCTCTGGCTCTTTGGTCCCGCCTCTCAACCGACCAATCAACAGGTGTACAGGTTCCTGAGCCTATTGGGCTCTATCATATCTACACTTGAAACTGTGTATGGAGTCAGCCTCCACCACATCACTTCCTAATGCATTCCATTTGTCAACCACTCTGACACTAAAAAAGTTCTTTCTAATATCTCTGTGGCTCATTTGGGCACTCAGTTTCCACCTGTGTCCCCTAGTGCGTGTGCCCCTTGTGTTAAATAGCCCGTCTTTATCTATCTATCAGCACGCTGGACTTGTGATCCTGTGGTCCTGGGTTCGATCCCAGGCGCCGGCGAGAAACAATGGGCAGAGTTTCTTTCACCCGATGCCCTGTTACCTAGCAGTAAAATAGGTACCTGGGTGTTAGTCAGCTGTCACGGGCTGCTTCCTGGGGGTGGAGGCCTAGTCGAGGACCGGGCCGCTGGGACATTAAAAAGCCCCGAAATCATCTCAAGATAACCGAAGAAGATCCTGTCAATTCCTCTGAGAATCTTGTATGTGGTGATCATATCACCCCTAACTCTTCTGTCTTCTAGCAACGTGAGGTTTAATTCCCGTAGTCTCTCCTCGTAGCTCATACCTCTCAGCCCGGGTACTAGTCTGGTGGGAAACCTTTGAACTTTTTCCAGTTTGGTCTTATGCTTGACTAGATATGGACTCCATGCTGGGGCTGCATACTCCAAAATGGTCTGACATAGGTGGTATTCAAAGTTCTGAATGATTCTTTGCACAAGTGTCTAAATGTCGTTCTTATGTTAGCCAACCTTGCATATGCTGTTGATGTTATCCTCTTGATATGGGCTTCAGGGGACAGGTCTGGCGTGATATCAACCCCCAGGTTTTTCTTTCTCTCTGACTCGTGTTGAATTTCTTCTCCCAAATGATACCTTGTAACTGTCCTCCTGCTCCCTACACCTATCTTCATTACATTACATTTGCTTGGATTAAACTCTAACAACCATTTGTTCGACCATTCCTTTAGTTTGTCCAGATCTTCTTGAAGCCTCAAGGAGTCGTCCTCTGTCTTAATCCTTCTCATATTTTGGCATCATCAGCAAACATGAGAGGACTGAGTCTCTACCCTCCGAGAGATCGTTCACGTATACAGAAACAGGATAGGACCGAGTACAGAGCCCTGTGGGACTCCACTGGTGACCACGCCAATCTGAGGTTCTCCACCCCTCACTTGTAACGCTTTGCTTCCTATTGCTTAGGTATTCCCCTATCCACTGGAGCACTTTACCAGTTACTCCTACCCTG
>NC_091212.1:1077300-1079800 GCF_040958095.1 Procambarus clarkii | reverse complement strand
CTGCGGAGGTGGGCATTGTTGGTCCTCTCTTGTGTGACCAAGGAGACTCCGGTGAATCCAGGGAGTCGGAGGGGCTGAGTATTTGGGCCTTTGAGCCCCTAGCAGCCGAGTGTTAGCAGAGCCCCGGACCGCCCCACCCCCAACGTGACAGTGTCACTGTCTCTGTGTGTCACTGTCTCTGTGTGTCACCATCTCTGTGTGTCACTGTTTCTGGGTGTCACTGTCTCTGTGTGTCACTGTGTCTGTGTCTGTGTCACTGTCTCTGTGTCTCACTGTCTCTGTGTGTCACTGTCTCTATGTGTCACTGTCTCTGTGTGTCACTGTCTCTGTGTGTCACTGTCTCTGTGTGTCACTGTCTCTGTGTGTCACTGTCTCTGTGTGTCACTGTCTCTCTTGTGTCACTGTCTCTGTGTGTCACTGTCTCTGTGTGTGTCACTGTCTCTATGTGTCACCGTCTCTGTGTGTCACTGTCTCTGTGTGTCACCGTCTCTGTGTGTCACTGTCTCTGTGTGTCACTGTCTCTGTGTTTGTGTCACTGTCTCTGTGTGTCACTGTCTCTGTGTGTCACCATCTCTGTGTGTCACTGTTTCTGGGTGTCACTGTCTCTGTGTGTCACTGTCTCTGTGTGTGTCACTGTCTCTGTGTGTGTCACTGTCTCTATGTGTCACGGTCTCTGTGTGTCACTGTCTCCGTGTGTCACTGTCTCTGTGTGTCACTGTCTCTGTCTGTCACTGTCTCTGTGTGTCACTGCCTCTGTGTGTCACTGTCTCTGTGTGTGTTCACTGTCTCTCTGTGTGTCACGGTCTCTGTGTATCACTGTCTCTGTGTGTCACTGTCTCCGTGTGTCACTTTCTCTGTGTGTCACCGTCTCCGTGTGTCACTGTCTCTGTGTGTGTCACTGTCTCTATGTGTCACTGCATGTCTCTGTATGTCACTGTCTCTGTGTGTCACTGTATCTGTGTGTCACTGCCTCTGTGTGTCACTGTCTCTGTGTGTGTCACTGTCTCTGTGTGCCACTGTCTCTATGTGTCACTGTCTCTGTGTGTCACTGTCTCTGTGTGTCACTGTCTCTGTGTGCCACTGTCTCTGTGTGCCACTGTCTCTATGTGTCACTGTCTCTGTATGTCACTCTCTCTCTGTGTCACTGTCTCTGTGTGCCACTGTCTCTGTGTGTCACCCTCTCTGTGTGTCACTGTCTCTGTGTGTCACAGTCTCTGTGTCTGTGTCACTGTCTCTGTGTGTCACTGTGTCTGTGTGTCACCGTCTCTGTGTGTCACTGTCTCTGTGTGTCACTGTCTCTGTGTGTCACTGTGTCTGTGTGTCACCCTCTCTGTGTGTCACTGTCTCTGTGTCTGTGTCACTGTCTCTGTGTGTCACTGTCTCTGTGTGTCACTGTGTCTGTGTGTCACTGTGTCTCTGTGTCACCGTCTCTGTGTGTCACCGTCTCTGTGTGTCACTGTCTCTGTGTGTCACTGTCTCTGTGTGTCACTGTCTCTATGTGTCACTGTCTCTGTGTGTCTGTCTCTGTGTGTCACTGTCTCTGTGTGTCACTGTCTCTGTGTGTCACTGTCTCTGTGTGTCACTGTCTCTGTGTGTCACTGTCTCTGTGTGTCACTGTCTCTGTGTGTCACTGTCTCTATGTGTCACTGTCTCTGTGTGTCTGTCTCTGTGTACTCACCTATACTCACTTATTTGCACTTTCGGGGGTTGAGCTCTGGCTCTTTGGTCCCGCCTCTCAACCGACCAATCAACAGGTGTACAGGTTCCTGAGCCTATTGGGCTCTATCATATCTACACTTGAAACTGTGTATGGAGTCAGCCTCCGCCACATCACTTCCTAATGCATTCCATTTGTCAACCACTCTGACACTAAAAAAGTTCTTTCTAATATCTCTGTGGCTCATTTGGGCACTCAGTTTCCACCTGTGTCCCCTAGTGCGTGTGCCCCTTGTGTTAAATAGCCCGTCTTTATCTATCTATCAGCACGCTGGACTTGTGATCCTGTGGTCCTGGGTTCGATCCCCAGGCGCCGGCGAGAAACAATGGGCAGAGTTTCTTTCACCCGATGCTCCTGTTACCTAGCAGTAAAATAGGTACCTGGGTGTTAGTCAGCTGTCACGGGCTGCTTCCTGGGGGTGGAGGCCTAGTCGAGGACCGGGCCGCTCAGACATTAAAAAGCCCCGAAATCATCTCAAGATAACCGAAGAAGATCCTGTCAATTCCTCTGAGAATCTTGTATGTGGTGATCATATCACCCCTAACTCTTCTGTCTTCTAGCAACGTGAGGTTTAATTCCCGTAGTCTCTCCTCGTAGCTCATACCTCTCAGCCCGGGTACTAGTCTGGTGGGAAACCTTTGAACTTTTTCCAGTTTGGTCTTATGCTTGACTAGATATGGACTCCATGCTGGGGCTGCATACTCCAAAAATGGTCTGACATAGGTGGTATTCAAAGTTCTGAATGATTCTTTGCACAAGTGTCTAAATGTCGTTCTTATGTTA
>NC_091212.1:1054800-1069800 GCF_040958095.1 Procambarus clarkii | reverse complement strand
TCATCAGGTGGGGACTCCATGATAGGGCGGCATACTCAAAGACTGGCCTCATGTAGGCAGTGTAAAGTGCCCTAAATGCCTCCTTACTTACGTGTCTGAATGATGTTCTAACTTTTGCCAGTGTAGAGTACGCTGCTGTCGATATTCTATTTATATGTGCCTAAGGAGATAGATTAGGTGTTACGTCCACGCCCAGGTCTCTTTCTCGCGTCGTCACAGGTAGACAGTTTCCCTTCATTGTGTACTGTCCCCTTGGTCTCCTATCACCTAATCGCATTTCCTTAACTTTACATTTGCTCGTGTTGAACCCCAGTAGCCATTTCTCTGACCATCTCTGCAACCTGTTCAAGTCCTCTTGGAGGATCCTACATCCTCATCTGCCACAGCTCTTCTCATCAACTTTGAGTTATCTGCGAACATAGACATGTAGGATTCTACTCCTGTAAACATGTCATTAACGTTTATTAGAAATAGAATTGGTCCCAGCACCGATCCTTGTGGTACTCCACTAGTTACTGTTCGACAGTCCGACATCTCGCCCCTTACCGTAACTCTCTGGCTCCTTCCTGTTAGATAGTTCCTTACCCATGCTAGAGCCTTTCCTCCTACTCCTGCCTGTTTCTCAAGTTGGAATAGAAGTCTCATGTGCGGTACTGTATCAAAGGCTTTTTGGCAGTCCAAAAATATGCAGTCTGCCCAACCTTCTCTGTCTTGCCTTATCTTCGTTATTTTATCACAGAATTCCAAAAGGTTTGTTAGGCACGATTTCCCTTTCCAGAACCCATGTTGATGTTTGTTTACAAACCTAATGTTCTCTAGGTGTGCAACCAGTATTAGCCTAGTTATTCTTTCCAGTATTGTACAGGGGGATGCTTGTCAGTGATACAGGTCTATAGTTAAGTGCTTCCTCCCTATCACCTTTCTTGAAAATCGGCACGACATCTGTGTACTCACCTAATTGTGCTTGCGGGGGTTGAGCTTTGGCTCTTTGGTGAGGTGTCTGTCTCTGTGTGACTCTGTGTGTCTGTCTCCGTGTATATTCACCTAGTTGTATTCTCCTTCAGCCCGCCTCTCAACTCTCAATCAGTCAACTGTTACTAACTACTAGCTAACTTTTTTTTCACTCAAACACACCCAGGAAGCAGCCCGTAACAGCTGTCTAACTCCCAGGTACCTATTTACTGCAAGGTAACATGGGCATCAGGGTTATCTTGAGGTTATCTTGAGAGGATTTCGGGGCTTTTTTTTAGTGTCCCCGCGGCCCGGTCCTCGACCAGGCCTCCACCCCCAGGAAGCAGACCGTGACAGCTGACTAACATCCAGGTACCTATTTTACTGCTAGGTAACAGGAGCATAGGGTGAAAGAAACTCTGCCCAATGTTTCTCGCCGGCGCCCGGGATCGAACCCGGGACCAGAGGATCACAAGTCCAGCATGCTGTCCGCTCGACCGGGGTGATAGAAAGAAAGGGTGAAAGAAACTCGGCCCATTTGCCTCTGCTTAGTCCAGGAATCAAACCCGGGTCACAGAATTATGAGTCCAGCGCTCTGTCCACCAAGCTACCGGACCCTTTACGGAATGTTTGTCTCTGTGTGTCTGTCTCTGTCTCTGTGTGTATGTCTCTGTGTACTCACCTTGTTGTACTCACCTAGTTGTGCTTGTGGGAGTTGAGCTCTGGCTCTTTCGTCCCGCCTCTCCAGTCAAATCAATTGGTGTACATATTCCTTAGCCTAATGGGCTCTATCATTTGACATTTGAAACTGTTCATGGAGTCAGCATTCACCACATCACTGTTTAATGCATTCCATTTGTTAACTGCTCTGTCTCTGTGGCTCGTTTGGGTACTAAGTTTCCACCTGTGTCCCGTTGTTCGTGTTCCACCCATGCAAAAGGGTTTGTCTTTGTCCATCATGCTTGTCCATTCCCCTGAGAATTTTGTAGGTGAATATATTAACTCCCGTTACTCTTCTGTTTTCCAGGGATGTGAGGTTCAGCTTCCTCAGCCTTTCCTCATACCTCTCAGTTCCGGGACTAGTCTGTTGGCATGCCTCAGAATCTTCTCTAACTTTGTCTTGTGTTTAACTAGGTATGGACTCCAGGCTGTAGCTGCTGCATACTTCAGTATTGGTCTTATATAAGTGGTATACAAGATCCTAAACTATTCCTTACACAACTTTCAAAAGGCAGTTCTTATGTTAGCCAGTCTAGCATATGCCGCTGATGATATCCTTTTGATGTGAGCCTCTGGGGACATGTTTTGGTGTGATATCAACCCCCAAATCTTTCTCTCTATTTGACTCTTGCAGGATATCCCCTCCAAGATGGTACATTGTGTTTAGCCTTCTGCTCCCTTCGCCTACTTTCATTACTTTACCCTTTCCTGAGTTGAACTTTAATAGCCACTTTCTAGACTTTTCCACCAGTTTGTCTAGGTCGTCCTGTAGTCTCTGACTATCTTCATCTGACTTGGTTCTTCTCATATTTTTGGTATCATCCGCAAACATTGAGAGGAACGATTCTATGCTCCCTGGAAGGTCGTTTACATATATTAGAAACAGGATGGGTCCAAGTAGAGAGCCCTGTGGGACTCCGCTGGTGATCTCGCCACTCTGATGTCTCCCCCCTCACAGTTACTCGCTGCTTCCTGTTGCTTAGATACTCCCTTATCCACTGGAGCACCTTACCTTTTAGTCCTACCTGTTGCTCTAACTTTTGTAACAGCCTTGTGTGAGGTACTGTGTCAAAGGCTTTCTGACAGTCCAAGAAAATGCAGTCTGCCCACTCTTATTTCTTGCCTGATTTGTGTTACTTGGCCATAAAAGTCTATTAAACCTGTGAAGACCGATTTACCATCTCTGAACCCATGCTGGTGGTGTATTACAAAGCTATTTCATTCCTCCAGAGGCTCTACAGGCCTTTTCCTCAAGGTCTTCTCCATCACGTTGCATGGTATACAAGTTAAAGAAACTGGCCTGTAGTTCAGCGCCTCTTGCCTGTCACCTTTTTTGTATATGGGACTACATTAGCTGTCTTTCCAGCTTTCCGGTAGGTCTCCTGTTTCCAGTGACCTGTTATATACCATTGAGAGTGGCCACACTTAGTTCCCTCTGCACCTTCTTTTAGTATACCATGGTGAAATTCTGTCAGGCCCGACAGCCTTTGTCACATTCAGTTCCAACAGATTACTTTTTGACCTCATCACTGGGGAGGTAAAATTCCTCGAACGTTGCTTGGTTTGCCTCCTCAATTAGTGCAGTGAATTCTCCTTGTTCTATTGTGAAGACCTCCTGGAATCTCATGTTGAATTTTTCACATATCTTCTTGTCATTCTCTGTGTATCTGTTCTCTCATTTTCTCAGTTTCATCACTTCACTGATGGTTTTTCTCAGTATTTTCTCAGTTTCATCACTTCCTTCCCTGCTGTTTTCCCTCTGATGTGGCTGTGGAGCAGTTTTTGGTTGAGTCTTAGCTTTACTCGCGATGTCATTTTCATACTGTCTCTCTCTGCTTCTTTCCTCACATTGAGGTACTCATTTCTGGACCTCTGGGTATCTCTCCCCACTCTCTGGTGTTCGTTATTCCTGTAGTTACTTCATGTTCTTTTACTCAATTGCTTCGCTACACGTACATTTCTGATGAACCACGGATTCTTCTGTTGCTTTCCATTTTTTCTCTTATTGAGCCGGGATAAACCTGTCTGCAGCCTCCTGACACTTCTGAGTGATATAATCCAACATATCCTGTACAGTCTTTTCTCTGAATTCTGTTTTCCATGATATTCCCATTATGAAGTTTCTCATCTCGTCATCTTTTCCTCTTCGGTAATTTAGTCTTTTCCCTTCCAAAACCATCCTTGGATAGGTTATCCCTACCTCCACCAGATACTCAAATGTCAATACACTGTGAGTCACTCATTTCTATGGGGGCTTCAAATTTTACTTCCCTTATGTCTTACTCATTCCAGGTGAATTTCAGTCTAGTCTAGCTGGTTCGTCATTCCCTCTCATTCTTGTGAGTCCCTTGACATGTTAGTTCAGAAAGTTCCTTGTTGTCACTTCCAAGAGTTTAGCTCTCCATGTATCTTCACTTCCATGTGGGGTTCCCCAGTCTCCCAGTCCATATTTCCATGGTTGAAATCTCGCATGATTAAGAGTCTGGATTCATTTCTGCAGGCAACCGGAGCTGCTTTCTCTATATTATATAATTGGTAACCATGTTGTTTCTGTCGAACTTCTGTCTGGGTCTGCTGCCATTTAGTGGAGGGTTGTATGTGACTGCCACTATTATCTTAGGTCCACCCTATTGTCATAGTTCCTGTTATTTAGTCTCTGAATCCGTCACAGCCCCGAATTTCCATCACTTCAAAGCTCCAGTCCTTCCTTATCAGCAGGAACAATCTTCCTCTCCCTTCCATCTCTTTTCTTACTATATAGTAATCCTTTAGAAACATAGCGTTTGTTATGACTCCTGACAATTTTGTTTCTGTGAGCCCTATTACATCTGTTTTTTTTTTACCGTGCCCTTTCTGCTAGTTCATTTTGTTGGTAATTCCATCGATGTTTGAGAACATTACTCTGAAGCTCACTTTTCTATAACCATTTTCATCTCCCCTCCTCACTAGTGCAGGAAGCTGTTCCATGGGCTGGGCTACTTGGGTAGGCTCATCCTCCTGTGATGTAGTTAGCGGATCGAGGGGGATGGGGGTGTGTCTGCCACTGTGTGTCTGTCTCTGTCTTTGCCTTTGTGTGTCTGTCTCTGTCTTTGTTTCTGTGTGTCTGTCTCTGTCTTTGTCTCTGTGTGTCTGCCTCTGTGAATCTGTCTCTGTCTCTGTGTACTTACCTAATTGTACTTACCTACTTGTGCTTGTGGGGGTTGAGCTCTGGCTCAACTGTCAATCAACTAATGTACAGGTTCTTGAGCCTACTGTCGGTCGGCCGAGCTGACAGCACGCGGGACTTGTGGTCCTGTGGTCCTGGGTTCGATCCCAGGCGCTGGCGAGAAACAATGGGCAGAGTTTCTTTCACCCTATGCCCCTGTTACCTAGCAGTAAATAGATACCTGGGTGTTAGTCAGCTGTCACAGCTGCTTCCTGGGGGTGGAGGCCTGGTCGAGGACCGGGCCGCGGGGACACAAAAAAAAAAACGAAATCATCTCAAGATAACCTCAAGATACTGGGCTCAATCATATCTACACTTGAAGCTGTGTATGGAGTCAACCTCACTACATCACTTCCTAATGCATTCCATTTGTCTACTACTCTGACACTGAAAAAATTCTTTCTAAAGTCTCTGTGGCTCATTTGGGCACTCAGATTCCAACTGTGTCCCCTAGTGCGTGTGCCCCTTTTGGTAAATAGCCTGTTATTATCTACCTTATCAATTCCTCTGAGAATCTTGTATGTGGTGATCATGTCCCCTCTAACTCTTCTGTTCCCTGTGACGTAAGGTTCAATTCCCGTAGTCTCTCCTCGTAGCTCATACCCCTCAGTTCGGGTACTAGTCTGGTGGCAAACCTTTGAACCTTTTCCAGTTTAGTTTTATGCTTGACTAGATATGGACTCCATGCTGGAGCCGCATACTCCAGGATTGGTCTGACATATGTGGTATACAAAGTTCTGAAGGATTCCTTACACAAGTTTCTAAAGGCCATTCTTATGTTAGCCAATCTGGCATATGCCACTGATTATCCTCTTGATATGAGCTTCTGGGGACAGGTATTGCGTGATATTAACCCTCAGGTCTTTCTCTCTCTCTGACTCTTGAAGTATTTCATCTCCCAAATGATATCTTGTATCTGGTCTCCTGCTCCCTACACCTATCTTCATTACATTGCATATGCTTGGGTTAAACTCTAACAACCATTTGTTCGACCATTCCTGCAGCTTGTCTAGGTCTTCTTGAAGCCTCAAGCTGTCCTCCTCTGTCTTAATCCCTCTCATCATTTTGGCGTCGTTAGCAAACATTGAGAGGAATGAGTCTATACCCTCTGGGGTATAGGATTTACGTATATCAGAAACAGGATTGGTCCGAGTATAGAGCCCTGGGACTCCACTGGTGCCTTCTCGCCTATCTCAGGTCTCACCCCTCACTATAACTCTCTGCTTCCAATTGCTTAGGTTCTCCCTTATCCACAGGAGTGCCCTACCAGTTACTCCAGCTTATATATCAGCCTTTTATGGGGTACTGAATCAAAAACTTTTTGACAATCCAAAAAATTGCAGTCCGCCCATCCTTCTCTTTCTTGCTTAATCTTTGTCACCTGATTGTAGAATTCTATTAAGCCAGTAAGGCAAGATTTACCCTCCCTGAACCCATGTTGATGGGTTGTCACGAAGTCCCTTCTCTCCAGATGTGTTACTATGTTCTTTCTCACGATCTTCTCCATCACCTTGCATGGTATACAAGTTAAGGACACTAGCCTGTAGTTCAGTGCCTCTTGCCTGTCACCCTTTTTGTATATTTATATAATATGTGAATTATTATAATATAATTATAATACAAAATATATAATATATAATACAAAATTATATAATTTTGTATATTATATTATATAATATATTATCAGTGGCATATGCCACTTTTTGTAAATTATATAAAAAAAATTTCATAGCCGGTCTATGGCCCCTGGGTTTTACGAACTTTTTTTTCCCAAGCCTGTCTATGGCGTGTATGTTAAATAAACCAAATTTTTCACTTTTGACAATTGAGCACCTGCTACATCCAGATTCTAGGGAGGAAAGGAATATAATATAATATCTAATATATCTATCTGTGTGAAATAGATTAAATCCATTTATTTGATATTCAGCTAATAGTTCTGTATTTTCTACATTCATCCATGTTTTGGTAAGTGCAAAATATGTATTGTTTCATTGCAGATTAGAGATTCTAGATAGTTCTAGATTTCCGAAGTACTGAACGCGCGCCATACAGGCTTGGTGGATCTAGGTGCAAGGTAAAATTATTTACATTTACTTGTTTTTTATTTATATGCATATATGATTTATATGCATTATTCTATAGAATAATAGATCTCGTAATAATTTTGCAAAAATAGTGGCATTTACTATTTTTAAAAGATTATTAAAAAATTTACCGATATGGTGCATTCGGAAGACAAACCAAATTTTTTCACTTTTGACAATTGAGCACCTGCTACATCCAGATTCTAGGGAGGAAAGGAAGGACGATCTTACTGGATCCCATAGCCTCTCCGAGGCACAAACCAGGCTTGTACACAACCCTCCCCCTGCACCCGAGCTATGTCAACAGGCCGTTCTCCCTCTTCGCCCTTCATCATCACACACACAGATCACAATAACGTGATGCATCAAATGAACAAATCCACAAGGGCCGTGATGAGGATTCAGACCTGTGTCCGGGAACATCCCAGACATTGCCTTAATTATCTGTAATCAACTGATTTTCAGAGCTGCTCATTACAAAATACTCTTTAAAAAATTGCTTCTTAACAATAAGAGCATTTCAATATATCCATAATCATCTGTATCAAACCTTATTACAGGTAAAACCAGTAGGCAGTCTACTGTATTTTATCAAACCCTTATTAGAATAATAGATCTTGTAATAATTTTGAAAAAATAGTGGCATTTACTATTTTAAAAGATTATTAAAAAATTTACCGATATGGTGCATTCGGAAGACAAACCAAATTTTTTCACTTTTGACAATTGAGCACCTGCTACATCCAGATTCTAGGGAGGAAAGGAAGGACGATCTTACGGATCCTATAGCCTCTCCGAGGCACAAACCAGGCTTGTACACAACCCTCCCCCTGCACCCGAGCTATGTCAACAGGTCGTTCTTTCTCTTCGCCCTTACATCATCACACACAGAGATCACAATAACGTGATGCATCAAATGAACAAATCCACAAGGGCCGTGACGAGGATTTGAAACTGCGTCCGGGAGCATCCCAGACACTGCCTAAATCGACTGAGCTACAACAGTTGAAGCATGTACTGAACAAGATTGGTGGAAACAGATACAAGTTTAAGATTGCTGTAGTCTAGTCTAATTCAATCATTTTTAGTAAGCTTTGAGAACATTTATGGTTGAAGTTGCCGGTGCCAGTGGACCACTTTGTGCTTTAGGCCTGGTGGAGCTTGGTCCACCAGGCTGTTGTTTGGAGTGGCCTGCAGATCCACATACAGTCTGCATATGATATACAGTCTGTTGATCAATTGAACTACAGTAGTTAGTTTTATCATCCGAATGCACCAATATGTGTTCATTCTTCCCAGATGAAGGAACTAGGTAATATTCATCATCTGAATGCACCATCTGAAGCTTTTCCACACTCATGATACACGAGAGGTTTAAAAACTTTTAAAACTTTAAAACTTTTTGACCTATGTATTTAAAAGCAATTCTAAAGTTAAAAAGTGTAGCATAGGCCCCTCGCAGAATGTTCTTAATATGATCCTCAGGTTATAGTTTTCTATCTAAAACCACCCTAGATCTCTTTCTTGATCAGAATTCTTATAGATCTCTGTGGCTCGATCATAGAAACTGAGTAATTCGTTACACTGGACCTTCTAGATCGAATACCATGCTGACAGTCTGATATATCATTCAGTACGTCTGCATCTGAAATTGAGCAATACCGGATTTATTATTTGGTTTTATAAATTTTATACTTATAATCTTAACTTATTTCAGAGACCACGAGTAATCTGGGCTTCGAACTCAACAGAAAAGCCTTCCGTAGACCTGCTTCTTTGCTACATAATAGGACAAAATTTAGTAAGTATTGATTTATTATGTGTTTGTTTATTTATTTATTTTTTCTTTATATACAAGAAGGTACATTGGGGGAGAGTACAGTGACTTGAAGTTATACATTCTTGTAAAGCAACTAGCACTCATAGCGTTTCGGGCAGATCTAAGTATAGACCAAGGAACTTACCATCTTTTCTGGGGGGAGCCCCGTCGGCTCCCCGGAGCTTTACCGGCTGATATGCTAATGTCAGACTTTGGCATCAGTCATGTGTATGGAGTTCTAGGGCCTACCGGGGACCACGAGCCAGAACCTGGCCCCCTCAGAGAGGCAAGGGGAGCAATGGCCTATAGAAACCCCCGTGTGGTTGGAAGCATTCTATGTCTGCCATCGACCGGGTCAAGCATCCAGAAAGGTAAGCATTCCAAAACAAACCCCTATTCTGGTGAAAATTGCTACCTAAGCCGAACTAGTGGATAGAACTCTTCAACAGAAAACAAGGAAACTAGTATGACGTCATACGTCACCGCGCCGCTGTCTGCGCAGCTCCCCCCTCCCCAGGAGGGGGAAGGGGGAGCCCCAGACCTCCCACGCCGGCTATCCACCCATCAGTTCTTCGGCTGATGCTATAGGCAATGGTTATGTGCTCCGGCTCCAGTGGTTGTTTCAGCACTGTACCTAGAGTGTGGTGTCTGTTTTCTAGGTGGTGCGTGAGCCGGGAGTGATTCTTCAGTACTCGGGCTGCATGCGCCTAGGGTTCCCTTCCCTAGGTGCCCTGTAAGTACTGCCCTTGGGGCTTGGGGCCACCTTCCACAAGTTCCTTGGGTCCTGCCCCTGCTTGGCCGTTTACTGCTTGGTTTTCGGCCGCTCTTTGTGTGCTCGGGGTTCTGTCTCCCTTGTTCGCCTTAGAGTAAGGGGCAGTGTTTGCACTGGTGGGGCGCGGGGTACTGTGCAGCTTGTCTTTACCAATCATAGCGGCCGGCTCTGTTCCGCTTGGGTACGCTGTCCTCTTGCGGGGTTTTCTTTTTCTTTTGTTTATTTACCTGGTGGGGGGGTCTGCCTTCGTTCTTGCCCCTTGTGTCCCTTGTGTTCTGAGTATTTTCTGGTGGCCCCCTGCTAGGTCCCCGTGAGTGTACACGTCCCGGGGGTTCAGCTCTTAGAAAGTTGTTTGGTAGCTTTGGGTGCCGGTTAGCAGTACCCTGCCTGGGATTACCTGAGCGCGAGTCCTCTTAAAGTAAACGCTCGGGACCCTGGGAAACCCCTGGGGGCGCGCGGGTCCGATGGATGTGACCCCAGAGCCCCCCCTCGCTTCCAGCGAGTTTGAGGGTTGCTCTCACCTTTTGTCTCTGGGTGACTCTCTGTTTTGCCTCCGTCTGCTGCCTGTGGGGTCGGTGACACCTTCGACCCGGAGTCCTGCGAGTTTGGTTGCTCGTTGTGGCTCGGTTACCCAGTTGTGCTAACAAGCGGGTGCGGGCAGCAGGGGCGTTGCACTTGAGCCTTGGTGGTGGCAACGTTCTCGTGGTTTCCTCCCCGGGAGCCCCGGGGCTGCCCCGTTGTAGTTCGTTTTGGGACTTGGGGGTGTTGGCTGCTTCGGTTCCATCCACGCCCCCTTGTCTTTCCCCTGGTTCACCCTGCCTGCATCCGGTTCCTTACCGTCTGTAGGTTCGGGGCGGGGTTTTTGGTGGTGTTGAGACTCGGGCAGTCTCGGGGAATTCCCCTTCCGGGGTAGTGACGGGGGCATTTGGGCCTGTTCCTCCAGCCGTGTTGTATGAGTCTGCCAGTGGGCTCCCTTCCTTAGTGTTTTCACGGCTGCCCCGGTTTTCTGGTACGGCCGGGGCTTTGGGGGAACGGCTCGGCCCCGGGGCCTGTCGTGTAGGTTCCCGGGGCTGGGGAGGGGCTGACTTGGGGGGCCTTGGCCCCGTTAGACCCCGTGGGGGTTTTTATCCCCCTCTAGGCGGGGCTTGTGGTTACGCGGAGTGGGGTCTTTCCTCCCCACTCGCCGTACGTGCTGTTGGACGTCGGCCCCTCCCCGGGCTCGGTTCCTTGGCCTTTGAGTCGGTTGGTTCCGTCCTGTGGGTGGATGTTTCCTCTCCCCCCCTTTTTGGGACGGTGTTTTTGTCATGTTTCCCCGTTCGTGGGGTTCTGCGTGACTTCTGATCTCGGGTGCGCCTGCGCCTTCGTGTGCCTTCGGGACTAGTGTTGGCTTCTGTGTTCTCGAGGGTACGGGAAGGTTTTTCGCTACTTCCCGCATTATTGGAACGTCTGTCGGCTCCTCGTACTTGTCGCCCTGTTGGGCTACTTGTCGCCCTGTTGGGCTACTTGTCGCCCTGTTGGGCTACTTGTCGCCCTGTTGGGCTACTTGTCGCCCTGTTGGGCTACTTGTCGCCCTGTTGGGCTACTTGTCGCCCTGTTGGGCTACTTGTCGCCCTGTTGGGCTACTTGTCGCCCGGTTGGGCTGCTTGTCGCCCGGTTGGGCTGCTTGTCGCCCGGTTGGGCTGCTTGTCGCCCGGTTGGGCTGCTTGTCGCCCGGTTGGGCTGCTTGTCGCCCGGTTGGGCTGCTTGTCGCCCGGTTGGGCTGCTTGTCGCCCGGTTGGGCTGCTTGTCGCCGGTTGGGCTGCTTGTCGCCCGGTTGGGCTGCTTGTCGCCCGGTTGGGCTGCTTGTCGCCCGGTTGGGCTGCTTGTCGCCCGGTTGGGCTGCTTGTCGCCCGGTTGGGCTGCTTGTCGCCCGGTTGGGCTGCTTGTCGCCCGGTTGGATTCCTTTTTGGGCTCTTTGCTTCTTTGGCCGGTTTTATTGTTCCTGCTTCCTCTTTTGGCTCTTTTCTCGTGCAGTAGTCCTGGCTGGCGCCTTCCCGCAGGGAGGGTGTGCGGTTCGGCCAGCGTGTTATGCGCATGCGCCGTGGAGTTTGTTTTGGTCTGGGCGGTGTTTCAGTGCTGGGTTTTGCGCCCTTTTTTGCTACAGTGCTTCGCCTCTCGTTCTTCTCCCTGGCTGCGGTATGTGCCCCTTCGCGCCGGGGGTGTCCTGGTTCCCAGTTGTGGGGAGGACACCGCGGTTTTCCCTGTCATGGGTGTGGACCGCCTCCTTCGCCTCTCCCTGTTCTCCTGCGGGTCCGGCAGGGTCCGGCTCTGGCGTCTTCACCTGGCGGTGCTCAAGTTCTTCTGGGCACGGTTGAGTCGTGTCAAGTTCGTGCCACCATTCGCCAGGTGAGTTCTGCGGTCTGGCGTCTTTTGGCCGGGCGCTGGATGCGGCGGTGTTTCTATACCTGTCTTTATTTAGGTATATTTTGTACGACTGAGACCGTTCGCACACCAGTGACTGTCCCTTATCACCCCTTCCTGTCCCCCTCATGTGCATGTCCAACCCATGCTGGAGTCATTCAGGGGACCCTCCTTTTTAATGTTGTGAGGTGTGGGGGTTGTAGGGTTGGTTCTGTACTCACCTGGTGAGGCTCCTGGCTGTGCTTGCAGGATTTGAGCTCTGGCTCTTGGGTCCCGCCTATCTGGTGGAACTTGCGGGATAGTACCAGTGGAGTGCAGTGGTGCTATTGGCACTTTTGGGGAACACTGTATTACCATCAGTGGTCTGTGCTTGTTACACGACCTACTTGCGAGCATAAGCCTTCTTGCTGGTTCGTCCGTGGACTTCCGGGGCGCACTGGCCTGTTTTCGTATGGCAGTTCCGGCCCGTCCTGGTTGTGGGGGTATGTGGGCCGGTGGACTGCTCCTAGCAGCTGCCTGGTGGGCCATCCTCTGGCCGGTCTGGCCTAGCCTTGGCCGGGCTTCAGGTGTAAAAGAGCTCCCAGTACCTCATCCAGCAGGTATCGAGCGGGGTTTCTCCGCCGTCGGTCGCCTGGTGCAGGTTTCTGGGCCTGCAGGTTTTGTCGTGTCTCCGTTGGCCCTGTCTGGGGTCTGCCTGCTCCGTTCTCTGCCTTTGCAGAGGGGAGTTGCTATTTACAAGTTGCTGCTGCTGCTGCACGTGTGCATTGGTACCGTGTTTCACGGTGGCGTGTCCTTGTTCCTGTGTCCGGTTGTGGAGTGGCACTTTGCTGCCGTTTTGTGCCTGGGGATTGCGTGGGTTTTTGTCCCTGCCTGATTGTCCACCCCTGGTTGTTCTCCTGGGGTTTTTTGTGCTTCTGCTCTTTCTTCCTGCCTCCTCTGCAGCAGGGATGTTCTGCGTGTCTTCTTAGGCGTTGGTCAGCCTGTGTCCTGTGATGTGCTTTTGTCTCGGTCTATTGCAGTTTTGTGCCCCTTGGTTCGGGTCCTGTTCTGGCGGCGACCCTTCCGCCTTCTTTGGTTTCCTGCCCTGCCGGTTTTTTTTTTTTTTTGGGGGGGGGGGTCTTGCGATGTCTCGCGTCGGACCCGTCGTTTCTGAACTCCTGGCGGGCTTGCATGCTTTGGGGAGTTTTTCTGTTCGGCAGACGTTCCATCTCCTTGTGCCGCCTGGGTTTCGGTGGTCGCGCCCGAGATCTTCTCGCGGCTCCGCCTTTTTCCTGGGCTCGGGGGGCCTTGTCAGGGCTGCTTATGTTCTGCCTGTGGTCTGCCTCCGGTTGGTGGTCGGGTGGCTTCGTGGTAGGTGTCCCACCTGCGTGCTTCTCTTGGCGGCAGTATGGGGTATTTTGGCGGTCCTTCCTTTTCCTGTCCCTTCTTAGGTGGTTACTCTTGTTGCTTGGTTTACTCTCGGCTTGGTTTTCTAGTGGGGGTTGGGGGCCGTCGTCTTGCCACATACTGTCGCCTCTTTTCGTGCGGCGCAGGCGGAGCCGCTTCAGCTTGCTTTCGGTCTTGGTGTTGCTTCTGCACCGTTAGTCAGCTGTCTTGTGCGTCGTTTCACCTCCGGCCTGTTCGTGCGCCGCTTGCACCATCCTGGTCTCTGGTCAGCGTGCTCTGTCTTCTCCTCGGTTGGTAGTGCCCCTTCGGTTCCGGTGTGTTTTTTCGTCGGCTCTTTCCTTTGGGCCTTTGCCTCTGGGGGTCGGTTCGCTGAGTTTTCTTGCTCCTTCGGTTTTAGCGTTTTGGTTGTTTGATGGCAGCAGTCTCCATCTTTTCTGGCGCGGGGTGGGGCTGCTGCATTCTGGAGGGGTCCAGGGTTTGTTGGTGCTTCGTTGGTCGGGCCGGGGGTGTCGTTTGTGTGTTCAGTGGCGGCCCTCCGCTGTTGTTTGCGTGCCACGGCGTTTGGGTCCGGAGCGCGTTTTGCGTTGATCCGGTTCTGTTCTTCCCGGTTCGCGGGTGATGGTGTCCCAGGTGGTCAGCCGTGTTCTTGCGGCTAAGCTGCCTGTGTTCTTCCCTCATGCCTGTGGCGTTCGTGGCTTCGCTGCTCTCGCTGCCATCTGGGCGACGTGGCCTTGCAGTCTTTCGGGCATGGATTTTTGGTGTTCGTGCAGGGGCCTTGCTGCTCGTGGTTCTCGTGTTGTTCCCGGGATTTTCGGGGCTGTGGCGCCTTGGGTTGGCGTTTGCTGCCGGTTGTCTCGCCTCCTTGGGGGGTGCGTGGTGTCCGCCTCCCGGTTTTGTCCCTTTGACCTTCCTCTGTGGGTAGTTAGCTCCGGGGAGCCGACGGGGCTCCCCCCAGAAAACCAGCGTTGAATGTAATGAAACGCCATTTTCTGGGTGAGACCCGGAGGCTCCCCGGCAACCCTCCCTCCCTCCGGTCGGCGTTTTTCGCGTGTTTTGACATCCAGCCTCAGAACTGGGTGGATAGCCGGCGTGGGAGGTCTGGGGCTCCCCCTTCCCCCTCCGGGGAGGGGGGAGCTGCGCAGACAGCGGCGCGGTGACGTATGACGTCATACTAGTTTCCTTGTTTTCTGTTGAAGAGTTCTATCCACTAGTTCGGCTTAGGTAGCAATTTTCACCAGAATAGGGGTTTGTTTTGGAATGCTTACCTTTCTGGATGCTTGACCCGGTCGATGGCAGACATAGAATGCTTCCAACCACACGGGGGTTTCTATAGGCCATTGCTCCCCTTGCCTCTCTGAGGGGGCCAGGTTCTGGCTCGTGGTCCCCGGTAGGCCCTAGAACTCCATACACATGACTGATGCCAAAGTCTGACATTAGCATATCAGCCGGTAAAGCTCCGGGGAGCCTCCGGGTCTCACCCAGAAAATGGCGTTTCATTACATTCAACGCTGGTTTTTTTATTTCTGATGTTAACATTGTGTAACTGTAGATGAATTGCATTTCTTGATTTGCTCCCAAGTAAGATGTTGTAGGTCCTTTCTATGTTTAGTGTGAGTTTGTTGGTTGACATTAATAAGTGGATTTTTTTTTAATTTATTGT
>NC_091212.1:1047785-1051800 GCF_040958095.1 Procambarus clarkii | reverse complement strand
GCTCAAGTATAGTGCTCGACCCAGCGCTTCAGCTGCAGTGTCTGGTCCTGAATCACCTCGCCAGTGGCAGATTTCAGAGGAGCGGTCTTCCTCTGGTTTGGGCCGAGGGCCTGCTTGATGCCGTCATACATTCCCCTTACATTGCCTGTATCCGCTGCAGTTTGTATCTGGGAGCAGAGCTGGAGCCAATAGTTGTTGGCACATCGCCTGGCGCTCTGCTGCACTTTGCAGCGGACGGCCCGAAGCATCTGTAAGTTGCGCTGACTTGGGCAGGCTTTGTAGGCTGCCAAGGCGTTTCTCTTCTCTTCGATTACAGGTGTCATCTCTTCCGAGTGAGCCTCGAACCAGTCTGCCGACCTGCTGGTCTTCTTGCCAAAGGTGGAAATGGCAGCGTTGAACACAGCGTCTCTGAAGTGCTCCCATCTTTTACAGGCAGTGACCCCAGCTGGGCCAGGGAGAGCTTCCTCGAGCACGTGTGCAAAATCTTCCACCTTGTCCTGGTTGCGGGTCTTGGTGGTGTCGATGCAAGGTCTGCCCGCCTTTTTCGAGTGATGAATCTTCTTTGGTTGCATCTTGACCCTGCTACATACCAGGGAGTGGTCGGTGTCACAGACAGCACTCTGGTAGCTACACGTAATCTTGACGCTGGGTAGACTTTCACGCCTGGTAAGAATCAGGTCAAGCTGGTGCCAGTGCTTGGATCTGGGGTGTCTCCAAGATACTCGGTGTTGAGGCTTTGTGCCGAAGAACGTGTTGGTGACACAAAGACCATGAAGACAGCAGAGTTCTAGCAGACGTTGCCCGTTCTCATTCATCCTTCCTATGCCGAACTGACCCAGGCAAGTGGGCCAAATGTTGTGCTCGGCACCCACTCTGGCGTTGAAGTCGCCGAGGATGAACAGTGGCTCCTTTACAGGGATTCTCGCTATGACTCTGTTGAGCTCATCGTAGAATTTTTCCTTTGCCTCTGCTGGAGAAGTCAGGGTTGGTGCATATGCACTAATTACATTGACTGGTCCTGTTTGGGAGTGCAGTTGCAGAGACAGAATTCGTTCGGTTTTCCCCATCGGTGGCATAATGTGTCCCAACAGTGCATTCCTGACGGCAAATCCCACACCATGTTCTCTGGTCTCATCTGGAGGTTTTCCTTGCCAGAAGAAAGAGAAGGTCCTCTCTCTCACAGATCCTGATCCTGGGAGCCTGGTCTCTTGGAGAGCAACAATATCCATCTGCAGCTTGCTCAGTTCCCTATCGATGATTGCTGTTTTTCGGGCATCATTGATTTCTTGCAGGTCGTCAGAGAAACCTGGTGTCAGTGTCCTGACGTTCCATGTGCCCAGCTTTAGGGCAGTTGATATTTTCTTCTTTGGTTTGGTATTGCTTGGTGCAAAGTTGTCGGGCCGCTTGTCGGTTTTCACCCTAAACCCCACGCACCCAGTGAGGTTAACGGACCGTGGCGAGGCAACACCTTATTGGCTGGGGTTTACCCAGCTTGAGGCGGGCGGTAGCTGCCCAGTGGGGCGCGATGACCCCTCCCACCGTCGGAAGCAACCCCTGGCGTCACACTCTTCGCCAATCGAGCAGAAGACTTAAAACCGGTAGACTGCGCTTCCCGTGTTGGTTCGACGCTGTGAGGCGAAGCTGGAGTGTCCTCTCCAGGGCGCAAAGCCTGGGTAGGTAGATATGGAAGAGAAGCTGTTACCCATGCAGCAGGTCCCCCCTCTCCACGTTGCTGAAATTATCCAATAGAAAGGCAAATGCCAATACGCATGGTTCCAGCAACGTCGCAGGAGCTGCCAGAACGAGATCGACGTCAACAACGAACTGCCTTAGGGGCTCCAACTCCGGATTTTTCTTCGAGGTTGACTCCTGAAGCCTTTCCCAAAAAAGGGGTATGGTCGCAAGGCAGCGGAGGTTTAAAATCAGGGTTTTCCTTCCCCTAGATGGGCTGCCTTCCCAGGCTATCGAGTCCCATCTACCCGGAGCAGCTGGTTTTAAGGCGCCAGAGGTACGCCCTCGCCCCTTCTCCTGTCGGGAAAAACAGTTCCGCCGGACTTAGACTAAGCCACCCGTGCAGGCCAGGAGTTGGACTTGGTTGTCAGAGGCTATTTGAGACGCATGCCGTATAGGAGCATTTTATAGGTCATGGGAGCTCGTCCCCCATTACCACCCCCTGGCTATGACAACCCCTTGGAACCGCAGATATAGACCCAGTAAACTGAAGGAGGAGGACGATTGGGCCAACGTCGAACAACTAGTGATTCCTGCCAGCCTGCGGCCCACTATACTACACCTGGCCCACGGAGCACTCTCCCGAATATCCTATTCGTTATGTGACGGTAAAGCGTTGGTGTTCGGCTGTTTCAAAAGCTAGGGGCAGGGTCTCGTCACATAATAAAAAAAACAAAGAGATCCTTTCGTCTGTGGTAAGGTAATGGGAAGATACACAAAACACAAGTATATAAACAATGAAATTTTAATTACTCTAGAAAAACAAGACATGAATAAAGGTGATCACATAATAATATGCAGGATAAGTCAACAAACAAAATAACATGAATAATCACTGGCAAATGAAAAGTTACATTAAGACAAGTAAGTTACAGTGATAGCAAAATAAAATATTAGTGGTGCTGGAATACTGGCTTCGAGCTGCCACCTCCCTTAGTACACGAAAGCCAAGGCTTAGTCTACCAGCGAGAGATGTCAACTGCTTGGAGCACTGAAATATTCTGACGATACTGGCGTACTGCAGCCCAGACGTCGACTTGTGGCGGAGGCGGAGGGCAGGTGCGACGAGACACCAGCCAATCAGCGACAGGCAGGCAGAGGATGAGCAGTTAGCTGGTTACGGCAGTGGTAGCAGGTGTCACGGTGTGCTGGATACGATTTGCTCTCTGGGCAAAACGTTTGGCGATACTTGGTGGACGTATTTTGTATATAGTCTCTTGTATATTGACGTACTTATGTAGGGAAGAGCAGGCTCAATCTCTCTTGAAAGAGATTATCGTCACAACTCTCCCCCGAAGCCTGCGGTTCTGGAAGAAGTTACGTCTTCATGTGATGGAGTAATAGGTGGAGTTGCTTCTACTTCATAGACTCTAGAGAGGGCGTCGGCTATAATGTTGTCAGAACCCTTGATATAGCGGATCTCCAGGTTGAAATCTTGTAGATATAAAGCCCATCGTAGAAGACGCTGGTTAGTGAATTGGGCTTGATGTAAGAAGCGGAGAGGATTGTGGTCTGAGAAGATGGTGGTAGACCTGGCACCTTGTAGGTATGGAGCAAAGTGCTGGAGATTCAGGACGATGGATAGTAGCTCCTTTTCAATAGTGCTGTAGTTCCTCTGGTGGGGTTTCAACTTGTAGCTGTAGTAGCTGACAGGTAGAACCACCTCGCCTCGTTGCTGCATCAGGACACCACCAATGCCGGTACCACTGGCGTCGACATGAAGGACGAAAGGCTTGGTGATATCTGGCGAGGCGAGAATGGGATTAGAACAGAGGAGGAATTTGAGTTGTTCGAAAGCAACGGTTTGCTGCATGGTCCAATTATACCGTTGCTTGGGACTGGTTAAAATGATTAATGGTGTGGCGACTGTACTAAAATTTCTCACAAACCTACGGTAGTAGGAGGCAAGACCAAGGAAGCGCAGGAGCTGCTTCCTGGTGGTAGGCTGTGGATAATGCTGGATGGCTTGAGTGTGTGTGTCTAAGGGAGCTAGGCTGCCACTCCCAATTACATGACCCAGATAACGCACTTTACCTTTGGCGAAAGTGGACTTGCCCAGGATGATATCGTCGTAGCATCCAACACCTGGAGCGAACATCTGCTCCAGCTGCAACGACTGTTCGCCAAGCTCCTGACAGCCGGCCTCACCATCAACCTGGGCAAGTCCACCTTGCTCTGAGAGCCCACGTCACAGATAGGCGGCTTCTCGTTCTTGTTCTTCCTTTCTTATGGCAGCTGCTTCCCTTTGCTGCTCGAGGGCTTCTCTTTGCATGGCAGCTGCTTC